>NW_027314877.1:0-167038 GCF_023375885.2 Dermacentor andersoni | reverse complement strand
TCTACCAAACGACGTGCTAAGCATGCCGATGCTGCTCTTTTTAGCACCCGCGCACGGATTTGTGCGAAAACGCGTTTTAAGCATGCACATGCATCTTTTGGTAGACGCGGATGAAGTTTTCTGCAAAACCACAAGATGTGCATGCAAATGGTGCTTTTGGCAGAACGCGCACGTGAATTTCTACCAAACGACGTGCTAAGCATGCCGATGCTGCTCTTTTTAGCACCCGCGCACGCATTTGTGCGAAAACGCGTTTTAAGCATGCACATGCATCTTTTGGTAGACGCGGATGAAGTTTTCTGCAAAACCACAAGATGTGCATGCAAATGGTGCTTTTGGCAGAACGCGCACGTGAATTTCTACCAAACGACGTGCTAAGCATGCCGATGCTGCTCTTTTTAGCACCCGCGCACGCATTTGTGCGAAAACGCGTTTTAAGCATGCACATGCATCTTTTGGTAGACGCGGATGAAGTTTTCTGCAAAACCACAAGATGTGCATGCAAATGGTGCTTTTGGCAGAACGCGCACGTGGATTTCTGCCAAACGACGTGCTAAGCATGCCGATGCTGCTCTTTTTAGCACCCGCGCACGGATTTGTGCGAAAACGCGTTTTAAGCATGCACATGCATCTTTTGGTAGACGCGGATGAAG
This sequence comes from Dermacentor andersoni, assembly GCF_023375885.2. Taxonomy (NCBI): domain Eukaryota; kingdom Metazoa; phylum Arthropoda; class Arachnida; order Ixodida; family Ixodidae; genus Dermacentor; species Dermacentor andersoni. The sequence continues at coordinate 166,385 of NW_027314877.1, read as the reverse complement.
TTTTCTGCAAAACCACAAGATGTGCATGCAAATGGTGCTTTTGGCAGAACGCGCACGTGGATTTCTACCAAACGACGTGCTAAGCATGCCGATGCTGCTCTTTTTAGCACCCGCGCACGGATTTTTGCGAGAACGCGTTTTAAGCATGCACATGCATCTTTTGGTAGACGCGGATGAAGTTTTCTGCAAAACCAGAAGATGTGCATGCAAATGGTGCTTTTGGCAGAACGCGCACGTGGATTTCTACCAAACGACGTGCTAAGCATTCCGATGCTGCTCATTTTAGCACCCGCGCACGGATTTGTGCGAAAACGCGTTTTAAGCATGCACATGCATCTTTTGGTAGACGCGGATGAAGTTTTCTGCAAAACCACAAGATGTGCATGCAAATGGTGCTTTTGGCAGAACGCGCACGTGGATTTCTACCGAACGACGTGCTAAGCATGCCGATGCTGCTCTTTTTAGCACCGGCGCACGCATTTGTGCGAAAACGCGTTTTAAGCATGCACATGCATCTTTTGGTAGACGCGGATGAAGTTTTCTGCAAAACCACAAGATGTGCATGCAAATGGTGCTTTTGGCAGAACGCGCACGTGGATTTCTACCAAACGACGTGCTAAGCATGCCGATGCTGCTCTTTTTAGCACCCGCGCACGGATTTGTGCGAAAACGCGTTTTAAGCATGCACATGCATCTTTTGGTAGACGCGGATGAAGTTTTCTGCAAAACCACAAGATGTGCATGCAAATGGTGCTTTTGGCAGAACGCGCACGTGGATTTCTACCAAACGACGTGCTAAGCATGCCGATGCTGCTCTTTTGAGCACCCGCGCACGGATTTGTGCGAAAACGCGTTTTAAGCATGCACATGCATCTTTTGGTAGACGCGGATGAAGTTTTCTGCAAAACCACAAGATGTGCATGCAAATGGTGCTTTTGGCAGAACGCGCACGTGGATTTCTACCAAACGACGTGCTAAGCATGCCGATGCTGCTCTTTTTAGCACCCGCGCACGGATTTGTGCGAAAACGCGTTTTAAGCATGCACATGCATCTTTTGGTAGACGCGGATGAAGTTTTCTGCAAAACCACAGGATGTGCATGCAAATGGTGCTTTTGGCAGAACGCGCACGTGGATTTCTACCAAACGACGTGCTAAGCATGCCGATGCTGCTCTTTTTAGCACCCGCGCACGGATTTGTGCGAAAACGCGTTTTAAGCATGCACATGCATCTTTTGGTAGACGCGGATGAAGTTTTCTGCAAAACCACAAGATGTGCATGCAAATGGTGCTTTTGGCAGAACGCGCACGTGGATTTCTACCAAACGACGTGCTAAGCATGCCGATGCTGCTCTTTTTAGCACCCGCGCACGCATTTGTGCGAAAACGCGTTTTAAGCATGCACATGCATCTTTTGGTAGACGCGGATGAAGTTTTCTGCAAAACCACAAGATGTGCATGCAAATGGTGCTTTTGGCAGAACGCGCTCGTGGATTTCTACCAAACGACGTGCTAAGCATGCCGATGCTGCTCTTTTTAGCACCCGCGCACGCATTTGTGCGAAAACACGTTTTAAGCATGCACATGAATCTTTTGGTAGACGCGGGTGAAGTTTTCTGCAAAACCACAAGATGTGCATGCAAATTCTGCTTTTTGCAGAACGCGTACGTGGATTTCTACCAAACGACGTGCTAAGCATGCCGATGCTGCTCTTTTTAGCACCCGCGCACGCATTTGTGCGAAAACGCGTTTTAAGCATGCACATGCATCTTTTGGTAGACGCGGATGAAGTTTTCTGCAAAACCACAAGATGTGCATGCAAATGGTGCTTTTGGCAGAACGCGCACGTGGATTTCTACCAAACGACGTGCTAAGCATGCCGATGCTGCTCTTTTTAGCACCCGCGCACGGATTTGTGCGAAAACGCGTTTTAAGCATGCACATGCATCTTTTGGTAGACGCGGATGAAGTTTTCTGCAAAACCACAAGATGTGCATGCAAATGGTGCTCTTGGCAGAACGCGCACGTGGATTTCTACCAAACGACGTGCTAAGCATGCCGATGCTGCTCTTTTTAGCACCCGCGCACGCATTTGTGCGAAAACGCGTTTTAAGCATGCACATGCATCTTTTGGTAGACGCGGATGACGTTTTCTGCAAAACCACAAGATGTGCATGCAAATGGTGCTTTTGGCAGAACGCGCACGTGGATTTCTACCAAACGACGTGCTAAGCATGCCGATGCTGCTCTTTTTAGCACCCGCGCACGGATTTTTGCGAGAACGCGTTTTAAGCATGCACATGCATCTTTTGGTAGACGCGGATGAAGTTTTCTGCAAAACCAGAAGATGTGCATGCAAATGGTGCTTTTGGCAGAACGCGCACGTGGATTTCTACCAAACGACGTGCTAAGCATGCCGATGCTGCTCATTTTAGCACCCGCGCACGGATTTGTGCGAAAACGCGTTTTAAGCATGCACATGCATCTTTTGGTAGACGCGGATGAAGTTTTCTGCAAAACCACAAGATGTGCATGCAAATGGTGCTTTTGGCAGAACGCGCACGTGGATTTCTACCGAACGACGTGCTAAGCATGCCGATGCTGCTCTTTTTAGCACCGGCGCACGCATTTGTGCGAAAACGCGTTTTAAGCATGCACATGCATCTTTTGGTAGACGCGGATGAAGTTTTCTGCAAAACCACAAGATGTGCATGCAAATGGTGCTTTTGGCAGAACGCGCACGTGGATTTCTACCAAACGACGTGCTAAGCATGCCGATGCTGCTCTTTTTAGCACCCGCGCACGGATTTGTGCGAAAACGCGTTTTAAGCATGCACATGCATCTTTTGGTAGACGCGGATGAAGTTTTCTGCAAAACCACAAGATGTGCATGCAAATGGTGCTTTTGGCAGAACGCGCACGTGGATTTCTACCAAACGACGTGCTAAGCATGCCGATGCTGCTCTTTTGAGCACCCGCGCACGGATTTGTGCGAAAACGCGTTTTAAGCATGCACATGCATCTTTTGGTAGACGCGGATGAAGTTTTCTGCAAAACCACAAGATGTGCATGCAAATGGTGCTTTTGGCAGAACGCGCACGTGGATTTCTACCAAACGACGTGCTAAGCATGCCGATGCTGCTCTTTTTAGCACCCGCGCACGCATTTGTGCGAAAACGCGTTTTAAGCATGCACATGCATCTTTTGGTAGACGCGGATGAAGTTTTCTGCAAAACCACAAGATGTGCATGCAAATGGTGCTTTTGGCAGAACGCGCACGTGAATTTCTACCAAACGACGTGCTAAGCATGCCGATGCTGCTCTTTTTAGCACCCGCGCACGCATTTGTGCGAAAACGCGTTTTAAGCATGCACATGCATCTTTTGGTAGACGCGGATGAAGTTTTCTGCAAAACCACAAGATGTGCATGCAAATGGTGCTTTTGGCAGAACGCGCACGTGGATTTCTGCCAAACGACGTGCTAAGCATGCCGATGCTGCTCTTTTTAGCACCCGCGCACGGATTTGTGCGAAAACGCGTTTTAAGCATGCACATGCATCTTTTGGTAGACGCGGATGAAGTTTTCTGCAAAACCACAAGATGTGCATGCAAATGGTGCTTTTGGCAGAACGCGCACGTGGATTTCTACCAAACGACGTGCTAAGCATGCCGATGCTGCTCTTTTTAGCACCCGCGCACGGATTTTTGCGAGAACGCGTTTTAAGCATGCACATGCATCTTTTGGTAGACGCGGATGAAGTTTTCTGCAAAACCAGAAGATGTGCATGCAAATGGTGCTTTTGGCAGAACGCGCACGTGGATTTCTACCAAACGACGTGCTAAGCATTCCGATGCTGCTCATTTTAGCACCCGCGCACGGATTTGTGCGAAAACGCGTTTTAAGCATGCACATGCATCTTTTGGTAGACGCGGATGAAGTTTTCTGCAAAACCACAAGATGTGCATGCAAATGGTGCTTTTGGCAGAACGCGCACGTGGATTTCTACCGAACGACGTGCTAAGCATGCCGATGCTGCTCTTTTTAGCACCGGCGCACGCATTTGTGCGAAAACGCGTTTTAAGCATGCACATGCATCTTTGGTAGACGCGGATGAAGTTTTCTGCAAAACCACAAGATGTGCATGCAAATGGTGCTTTTGGCAGAACGCGCACGTGGATTTCTACCAAACGACGTGCTAAGCATGCCGATGCTGCTCTTTTTAGCACCCGCGCACGGATTTGTGCGAAAACGCGTTTTAAGCATGCACATGCATCTTTTGGTAGACGCGGATGAAGTTTTCTGCAAAACCACAAGATGTGCATGCAAATGGTGCTTTTGGCAGAACGCGCACGTGGATTTCTACCAAACGACGTGCTAAGCATGCCGATGCTGCTCTTTTGAGCACCCGCGCACGGATTTGTGCGAAAACGCGTTTTAAGCATGCACATGCATCTTTTGGTAGACGCGGATGAAGTTTTCTGCAAAACCACAAGATGTGCATGCAAATGGTGCTTTTGGCAGAACGCGCACGTGGATTTCTACCAAACGACGTGCTAAGCATGCCGATGCTGCTCTTTTTAGCACCCGCGCACGGATTTGTGCGAAAACGCGTTTTAAGCATGCACATGCATCTTTTGGTAGACGCGGATGAAGTTTTCTGCAAAACCACAGGATGTGCATGCAAATGGTGCTTTTGGCAGAACGCGCACGTGGATTTCTACCAAACGACGTGCTAAGCATGCCGATGCTGCTCTTTTTAGCACCCGCGCACGGATTTGTGCGAAAACGCGTTTTAAGCATGCACATGCATCTTTTGGTAGACGCGGATGAAGTTTTCAGCAAAACCACAAGATGTGCATGCAAATGGTGCTTTTGGCAGAACGCGCACGTGGATTTCTACCAAACGACGTGCTAAGCATGCCGATGCTGCTCTTTTTAGCACCCGCGCACGCATTTGTGCGAAAACGCGTTTTAAGCATGCACATGCATCTTTTGGTAGACGCGGATGAAGTTTTCTGCAAAACCACAAGATGTGCATGCAAATGGTGCTTTTGGCAGAACGCGCTCGTGGATTTCTACCAAACGACGTGCTAAGCATGCCGATGCTGCTCTTTTTAGCACCCGCGCACGCATTTGTGCGAAAACACGTTTTAAGCATGCACATGAATCTTTTGGTAGACGCGGGTGAAGTTTTCTGCAAAACCACAAGATGTGCATGCAAATGGTGCTTTTTGCAGAACGCGTACGTGGATTTCTACCAAACGACGTGCTAAGCATGCCGATGCTGCTCTTTTTAGCACCCGCGCACGCATTTGTGCGAAAACACGTTTTAAGCATGCACATGCATCTTTTGGTAGACGCGGATGAAGTTTTCTGCAAAACCACAAGATGTGCATGCAAATGGTGCTTTTGGCAGAACGCGCACGTGGATTTCTACCAAACGACGTGCTAAGCATGCCGATGCTGCTCTTTTTAGCACCCGCGCACGGATTTGTGCGAAAACGCGTTTTAAGCATGCACATGCATCTTTTGGTAGACGCGGATGAAGTTTTCTGCAAAACCACAAGATGTGCATGCAAATGGTGCTTTTGGCAGAACGCGCACGTGGATTTCTACCAAACGACGTGCTAAGCATGCCGATGCTGCTCTTTTTAGCACCCGCGCACGGATTTGTGCGAAAACGCGTTTTAAGCATGCACATGCATCTTTTGGTAGACGCGGATGAAGTTTTCTGCAAAACCACAAGATGTGCATGCAAATGGTGCTTTTGGCAGAACGCGCACGTGGATTTCTACCAAACGACGTGCTAAGCATGCCGATGCTGCTCTTTTGAGCACCCGCGCACGGATTTGTGCGAAAACGCGTTTTAAGCATGCACATGCATCTTTTGGTAGACGCGGATGAAGTTTTCTGCAAAACCACAAGATGTGCATGCAAATGGTGCTTTTGGCAGAACGCGCACGTGGATTTCTACCAAACGACGTGCTAAGCATGCCGATGCTGCTCTTTTTAGCACCCGCGCACGGATTTGTGCGAAAACGCGTTTTAAGCATGCACATGCATCTTTTGGTAGACGCGGATGAAGTTTTCTGCAAAACCACAAGATGTGCATGCAAATGGTGCTTTTGGCAGAACGCGCACGTGGATTTCTACCAAACGACGTGCTAAGCATGCCGATGCTGCTCTTTTTAGCACCCGCGCACGGATTTGTGCGAAAACGCGTTTTAAGCATGCACATGCATCTTTTGGTAGACGCGGATGAAGTTTTCTGCAAAACCACAAGATGTGCATGCAAATGGTGCTTTTGGCAGAACGCGCACGTGGATTTCTACCAAACGACGTGCTAAGCATGCCGATGCTGCTCTTTTTAGCACCCGCGCACGCATTTGTGCGAAAACGCGTTTTAAGCATGCACATGCATCTTTTGGTAGACGCGGATGAAGTTTTCTGCAAAACCACAAGATGTGCATGCAAATGGTGCTTTTGGCAGAACGCGCTCGTGGATTTCTACCAAACGACGTGCTAAGCATGCCGATGCTGCTCTTTTTAGCACCCGCGCACGCATTTGTGCGAAAACACGTTTTAAGCATGCACATGAATCTTTTGGTAGACGCGGGTGAAGTTTTCTGCAAAACCACAAGATGTGCATGCAAATGGTGCTTTTTGCAGAACGCGTACGTGGATTTCTACCAAACGACGTGCTAAGCATGCCGATGCTGCTCTTTTTAGCACCCGCGCACGCATTTGTGCGAAAACGCGTTTTAAGCATGCACATGCATCTTTTCGTAGACGCGGATGAAGTTTTCTGCAAAACCACAAGATGTGCATGCAAATGGTGCTTTTGGCAGAACGCGCACGTGGATTTCTACCAAACGACGTGCTAAGCATGCCGATGCTGCTCTTTTTAGCACCCGCGCACGGATTTGTTCGAAAACGCGTTTTAAGCATGCACATGCATCTTTTGGTAGACGCGGATGAAGTTTTCTGCAAAACCACAAGATGTGCATGCAAATGGTGCTCTTGGCAGAACGCGCACGTGGATTTCTACCAAACGACGTGCTAAGCATGCCGATGCTGCTCTTTTTAGCACCCGCGCACGCATTTGTGCGAAAACGCGTTTTAAGCATGCACATGCATCTTTTGGTAGATGCGGATGAAGTTTTCTGCAAAACCACAAGATGTGCATGCAAATGGTGCTTTTTGCAGAACGCGCACGTGGATTTCTACCAAACGACGTGCTAAGCATGCCGATGCTGCTCTTTTTAGCACCCGCGCACGGATTTGTGCGAAAACGCGTTTTAAGCATGCACATGCATCTTTTGGTAGACGCGGATGAAGTTTTCTGCAAAACCACAAGATGTGCATGCAAATGGTGCTTTTGGCAGAACGCGCACGTGGATTTCTACCAAACGACGTGCTAAGCATGCCGATGCTGCTCTTTTTAGCACCCGTGCACGCATTTGTGCGAAAACGCGTTTTAAGCATGCACATGCATCTTTTGGTAGACGCGGATGAAGTTTTCTGCAAAACCACAAGATGTGCATGCAAATGGTGCTTTTTGCAGAACGCGCACGTGGATTTCTACCAGACGACGTGCTAAGCATGCCGATGCTGCTCTTTTTAGCACCCGCGCACGGATTTGTGCGAAAACGCCTTTTAAGCATGCACATGCATCTTTTGGTAGACGCGGATGAAGTTTTCTGCAAAACCACAAGATGTGCATGCAAATGGTGCTTTTGGCAGAACGCGCACGTGGATTTCTACCAAACGACGTGCTAAGCATGCCGATGCTGCTCTTTTTAGCACCCGCGCACGGATTTGTGCGAAAACGCGTTTTAAGCATGCACATGCATCTTTTGGTAGACGCGGATGAAGTTTTCTGCAAAACCACAAGATGTGCATGCAAATGGTGCTTTTGGCAGAACGCGCACGTGGATTTCTACCAAACGACGTGCTAAGCATGCCGATGCTGCTCTTTTTAGCACCCGCGCACGCATTTGTGCGAAAACGCGTTTTAAGCATGCACATGCATCTTTTGCTAGACGCGGATGAAGTTTTCTGCAAAACCACAAGATGTGCATGCAAATGGTGATTTTGGCAGAACGCGCACGTGGATTTCTACCAAACGACGTGCTAAGCATGCCGATGCTGCTCTTTTTAGCACCCGCGCACGGATTTGTGCGAAAACGCGTTTTAAGCATGCACATGCATTTTTTGGTAGACGCGGATGACGTTTTCTGCAAAACCACAAGATGTGCATGCAAATGGTGCTTTTGGCAGAACGCGCACGTGGATTTCTACCAAACGACGTGCTAAGCATGCCGATGCTGCTCTTTTTAGCACCCGCGCACGGATTTGTGCGAAAACGCGTTTTAAGCATGCACATGCATCTTTTGGTAGACGCGGATGAAGTTTTCTGCAAAACCACAAGATGTGCATGCAAATGGTGCTTTTGGCAGAACGCGCACGTGGATTTCTACCAAACGACGTGCTAAGCATGCCGATGCTGCTCTTTTTAGCACCCGCGCACGGATTTGTGCGAAAACGCGTTTTAAGCATGCACATGCATCTTTTGGTAGACGCGGATGAAGTTTTCTGCAAAACCACAAGATGTGCATGCAAATGGTGCTTTTGGCAGAACGCGCACGTGGATTTCTACCAAACGACGTGCTAAGCATGCCGATGCTGCTCTTTTTAGCACCCGCGCACGCATTTGTGCGAAAACGCGTTTTAAGCATGCACATGCATCTTTTGGTAGACGCGGATGAAGTTTTCTGCAAAACCACAAGATGTGCATGCAAATGGTGCTTTTGGCAGAACGCGCACGTGGATTTCTACCAAACGACGTGCTAAGCATGCCGATGCTGCTCTTTTTAGCACCCGCGCACGCATTTGTGCGAAAACGCGTTTTAAGCATGCACATGCATCTTTTGGTAGACGCGGATGAAGTTTTCTGCAAAACCACAAGATGTGCATGCAAATGGTGCTTTTGGCAGAACGCGCACGTGGATTTCTACCAAACGACGTGCTAAGCATGCCGATGCTGCTCTTTTTAGCACCCGCGCACGCATTTGTGCGAAAACGCGTTTTAAGAGGAAGCTTTAGCTCGGGCTCAACTCCAACGCGGCCTATTCAAATACATGTAAAAACGCAAAAGCGTTTTTCTGAGATAACCTCTGGACCGATTTTAATGAAATTTGTTGCATTTGAGAGAGAAAGTTAAATTCTAGTGACTGTTGGAAGCGGAATTTTGATTTAGGGCTTGAATTTTGTTAAAAGGATTTTCAAAAATTCAGACGTATGAAAAAAATAGAAGCACGAAGTTTACAAGCTAATAGCTCTGCATCAAGAACAGATATCGCGATTCTGTAAACGGCATCCATTAGACCATTCAAAGCGGACAAATTTGATATGTCAGTTTACATCTTACGTGAATTTGTTACGTTGTTTACGAAGGTTCTGCAAAAGTTGTAATTACACATTACTCAATTTTTTGAGGTTCATATGTAACATATCAATTTTGTCCGCTTTAGATGTGCTATCAGGTACGATTTACAGAATTGCGATATGATTTTTTCTTGCTGAGTTACGGAGTTGTAAACTTGATAGTTTCGTTTTCTGAAAATTTGCGATTTTTGCAAACTTTTTACAAAAATTCGACGACCTAAATCGAAAATTCGAAACCAACAGTCACTAGAGTTTAAGCTTTTCTTTTAAATGCAGCAAACCCCGTCAAATTTAGTGCAGTGGTTGCCGAGAAAAACGAATTCTCCTTTTACATGTATTTAGATAGGAGCACCCAAGCTAAAGCTTCCTCTTAAGCATGCACATGCATCTTTTGGTAGACGCGGATGAAGTTTTCTGCAAAACCACAAGATGTGCATGCAAATGGTGCTTTTTGCAGAACGCGCACGTGGATTTCTACCAAACGACGTGCTAAGCATGCCGATGCTGCTCTTTTTAGCACCCGCGCACGCATTTGTGCGAAAACGCGTTTTAAGCATGCACATGCATCTTTTGGTAGACGCGGATGAAGTTTTCTGCAAAACCACAAGATGTGCATGCAAATGGTGCATTTTGCAGAACGCGCACGTGGATTTCTACCAAACGACGTGCTAAGCATGCCGATGCTGCTCTTTTTAGCACCCGCGCACGGATTTGTGCGAAAACGCGTTTTAAGCATGCACATGCATCTTTTGGTAGACGCGGATGAAGTTTTCTGCAAAACCACAAGATGTGCATGCAAATGGTGCTTTTGGCAGAACGCGCTCGTGGATTTCTACCAAACGACGTGCTAAGCATGCCGATGCTGCTCTTTTTAGCACCCGCGCACGCATTTGTGCGAAAACGCGTTTTAAGCATGCACATGCATCTTTTGGTAGACGCGGATGAAGTTTTCTGCAAAACCACAAGATGTGCATGCAAATGGTGCTTTTTGCAGAACGCGCACGTGGATTTCTACCAAACGACGTGCTAAGCATGCCGATGCTGCTCTTTTTAGCACCCGCGCACGGATTTTTGCGAAAACGCGTTTTAAGCATGCACATGCATCTTTTGGTAGACGCGGATGAAGTTTTCTGCAAAACCACAAGATGTGCATGCAAATGGTGCTTTTGGCAGAACGCGCACGTGCATTTCTACCAAACGACGTGCTAAGCATGCCGATGCTGCTCTTTTTAGCACCCGCGCACGCATTTATGCGAAAACGCGTTTTAAGCATGCACATGCATCTTTTGGTAGACGCGGATGAAGTTTTCTGCAAAACCACAAGATGTGCATGCAAATGGTGCTTTTTGCAGAACGCGCACGTGGATTTCTACCAGACGACGTGCTAAGCATGCCGATGCTGCTCTTTTTAGCACCCGCGCACGGATTTGTGCGAAAACGCGTTTTAAGCATGCACATGCATCTTTTGGTACACGCGGATGAAGTTTTCTGCGAAACCACAAGATGTGCATGCAAATGGTGCTTTTGGCAGAACGCGCACGTGGATTTCTACCAAACGACGTGCTAAGCATGCCGATGCTGCTCTTTTTAGCACCCGCGCACGGATTTGTGCGAAAACGCGTTTTAAGCATGCACATGCATCTTTTGGTAGACGCGGATGAAGTTTTCTGCAAAACCAGAAGATGTCCATGCAAATGGTGCTTTTGGCAAAACGCGCACGTGGATTTCTACCAAACGACGTGCTAAGCATGCCGATGCTGCTCTTTTTAGCACCCGCGCACGGATTTGTGCGAAAACGCGTTTCAATCATGGACATGCATCTTTTGGTAGACGCGGATGAAGTTTTCTGCAAAACCACAAGATGTGCATGCAAATTATGCTCAGAACGCGCACGTGGATTTCTACCAAACGACGTGCTAAGCATGCCGATGCTGCTCTTTTTAGCACCCGCGCACGGATTTGTGCGAAAACGCGTTTTAAGCATGCACATGCATCTTTTGGTAGACGCGGATGAAGTTTTCTGCAAAACCACAAGATGTGCATGCAAATGGTGCTTTTGGCAGAACGCGCACGTGGATTTCTACCAAACGACGTGCTAAGCATGCCGATGCTGCTCTTTTTAGCACCCTTGCACGCATTTGTGCGAAAACGCGTTTTAAGCATGCACATGCATCTTTTGGTAGACGCGGATGAAGTTTTCTGCAAAACCACAAGATGTGCATGCAAATGGTGCTTTTTGCAGAACGCGCACGTGGATTTCTACCAGACGACGTGCTAAGCATGCCGATGCTGCTCTTTTTAGCACCCGCGCACGGATTTGTGCGAAAACGCGTTTTAAGCATGCACATGCATCTTTTGGTAGACGCGGATGAAGTTTTCTGCAAAACCACAAGATGTGCATGCAAATGGTGCTTTTGGCAGAACGCGCACGTGGATTTCTACCAAACGACGTGCTAAGCATGCCGATGCTGCTCTTTTTAGCACCCGCGCACGGATTTGTGCGAAAACGCGTTTTAAGCATGCACATGCATCTTTTGGTAGACGCGGATGAAGTTTTCTGCAAAACCACAAGATGTGCATGCAAATGGTGCTTTTGGCAGAACGCGCACGTGGATTTCTACCAAACGACGTGCTAAGCATGCCGATGCTGCTCTTTTTAGCACCCGCGCACGCATTTGTGCGAAAACGCGTTTTAAGCATGCACATGCATCTTTTGCTAGACGCGGATGAAGTTTTCTGCAAAACCACAAGATGTGCATGCAAATGGTGATTTTGGCAGAACGCGCACGTGGATTTCTACCAAACGACGTGCTAAGCATGCCGATGCTGCTCTTTTTAGCACCCGCGCACGGATTTGTGCGAAAACGCGTTTTAAGCATGCACATGCATCTTTTGGTAGACGCGGATGAAGTTTTCTGCAAAACCACAAGATGTGCATGCAAATGGTGCTTTTGGCAGAACGCGCACGTGGATTTCTACCAAACGACGTGCTAAGCATGCCGATGCTGCTCTTTTTAGCACCCGCGCACGGATTTGTGCGAAAACGCGTTTTAAGCATGCACATGCATCTTTTGGTAGACGCGGATGAAGTTTTCTGCAAAACCACAAGATGTGCATGCAAATGGTGCTTTTGGCAGAACGCGCACGTGGATTTCTACCAAACGACGTGCTAAGCATGCCGATGCTGCTCTTTTTAGCACCCGCGCACGGATTTGTGCGAAAACGCGTTTTAAGCATGCACATGCATCTTTTGGTAGACGCGGATGAAGTTTTCTGCAAAACCACAAGATGTGCATGCAAATGGTGCTTTTGGCAGAACGCGCACGTGGATTTCTACCAAACGACGTGCTAAGCATGCCGATGCTGCTCTTTTGAGCACCCGCGCACGGATTTGTGCGAAAACGCGTTTTAAGCATGCACATGCATCTTTTGGTAGACGCGGATGAAGTTTTCTGCAAAACCACAAGATGTGCATGCAAATGGTGCTTTTGGCAGAACGCGCACGTGGATTTCTACCAAACGACGTGCTAAGCATGCCGATGCTGCTCTTTTTAGCACCCGCGCACGGATTTGTGCGAAAACGCGTTTTAAGCATGCACATGCATCTTTTGGTAGACGCGGATGAAGTTTTCTGCAAAACCACAAGATGTGCATGCAAATGGTGCTTTTGGCAGAACGCGCACGTGGATTTCTACCAAACGACGTGCTAAGCATGCCGATGCTGCTCTTTTTAGCACCCGCGCACGGATTTGTGCGAAAACGCGTTTTAAGCATGCACATGCATCTTTTGGTAGACGCGGATGAAGTTTTCTGCAAAACCACAAGATGTGCATGCAAATGGTGCTTTTGGCAGAACGCGCACGTGGATTTCTACCAAACGACGTGCTAAGCATGCCGATGCTGCTCTTTTTAGCACCCGCGCACGCATTTGTGCGAAAACGCGTTTTAAGCATGCACATGCATCTTTTGGTAGACGCGGATGAAGTTTTCTGCAAAACCACAAGATGTGCATGCAAATGGTGCTTTTGGCAGAACGCGCTCGTGGATTTCTACCAAACGACGTGCTAAGCATGCCGATGCTGCTCTTTTTAGCACCCGCGCACGCATTTGTGCGAAAACACGTTTTAAGCATGCACATGAATCTTTTGGTAGACGCGGGTGAAGTTTTCTGCAAAACCACAAGATGTGCATGCAAATGGTGCTTTTTGCAGAACGCGTACGTGGATTTCTACCAAACGACGTGCTAAGCATGCCGATGCTGCTCTTTTTAGCACCCGCGCACGCATTTGTGCGAAAACGCGTTTTAAGCATGCACATGCATCTTTTCGTAGACGCGGATGAAGTTTTCTGCAAAACCACAAGATGTGCATGCAAATGGTGCTTTTGGCAGAACGCGCACGTGGATTTCTACCAAACGACGTGCTAAGCATGCCGATGCTGCTCTTTTTAGCACCCGCGCACGGATTTGTTCGAAAACGCGTTTTAAGCATGCACATGCATCTTTTGGTAGACGCGGATGAAGTTTTCTGCAAAACCACAAGATGTGCATGCAAATGGTGCTCTTGGCAGAACGCGCACGTGGATTTCTACCAAACGACGTGCTAAGCATGCCGATGCTGCTCTTTTTAGCACCCGCGCACGCATTTGTGCGAAAACGCGTTTTAAGCATGCACATGCATCTTTTGGTAGACGCGGATGAAGTTTTCTGCAAAACCACAAGATGTGCATGCAAATGGTGCTTTTTGCAGAACGCGCACGTGGATTTCTACCAAACGACGTGCTAAGCATGCCGATGCTGCTCTTTTTAGCACCCGCGCACGGATTTGTGCGAAAACGCGTTTTAAGCATGCACATGCATCTTTTGGTAGACGCGGATGAAGTTTTCTGCAAAACCACAAGATGTGCATGCAAATGGTGCTTTTGGCAGAACGCGCACGTGGATTTCTACCAAACGACGTGCTAAGCATGCCGATGCTGCTCTTTTTAGCACCCGTGCACGCATTTGTGCGAAAACGCGTTTTAAGCATGCACATGCATCTTTTGGTAGACGCGGATGAAGTTTTCTGCAAAACCACAAGATGTGCATGCAAATGGTGCTTTTTGCAGAACGCGCACGTGGATTTCTACCAGACGACGTGCTAAGCATGCCGATGCTGCTCTTTTTAGCACCCGCGCACGGATTTGTGCGAAAACGCCTTTTAAGCATGCACATGCATCTTTTGGTAGACGCGGATGAAGTTTTCTGCAAAACCACAAGATGTGCATGCAAATGGTGCTTTTGGCAGAACGCGCACGTGGATTTCTACCAAACGACGTGCTAAGCATGCCGATGCTGCTCTTTTTAGCACCCGCGCACGGATTTGTGCGAAAACGCGTTTTAAGCATGCACATGCATCTTTTGGTAGACGCGGATGAAGTTTTCTGCAAAACCACAAGATGTGCATGCAAATGGTGCTTTTGGCAGAACGCGCACGTGGATTTCTACCAAACGACGTGCTAAGCATGCCGATGCTGCTCTTTTTAGCACCCGCGCACGCATTTGTGCGAAAACGCGTTTTAAGCATGCACATGCATCTTTTGCTAGACGCGGATGAAGTTTTCTGCAAAACCACAAGATGTGCATGCAAATGGTGATTTTGGCAGAACGCGCACGTGGATTTCTACCAAACGACGTGCTAAGCATGCCGATGCTGCTCTTTTTAGCACCCGCGCACGGATTTGTGCGAAAACGCGTTTTAAGCATGCACATGCATTTTTTGGTAGACGCGGATGACGTTTTCTGCAAAACCACAAGATGTGCATGCAAATGGTGCTTTTGGCAGAACGCGCACGTGGATTTCTACCAAACGACGTGCTAAGCATGCCGATGCTGCTCTTTTTAGCACCCGCGCACGGATTTGTGCGAAAACGCGTTTTAAGCATGCACATGCATCTTTTGGTAGACGCGGATGAAGTTTTCTGCAAAACCACAAGATGTGCATGCAAATGGTGCTTTTGGCAGAACGCGCACGTGGATTTCTACCAAACGACGTGCTAAGCATGCCGATGCTGCTCTTTTTAGCACCCGCGCACGGATTTGTGCGAAAACGCGTTTTAAGCATGCACATGCATCTTTTGGTAGACGCGGATGAAGTTTTCTGCAAAACCACAAGATGTGCATGCAAATGGTGCTTTTGGCAGAACGCGCACGTGGATTTCTACCAAACGACGTGCTAAGCATGCCGATGCTGCTCTTTTTAGCACCCGCGCACGCATTTGTGCGAAAACGCGTTTTAAGCATGCACATGCATCTTTTGGTAGACGCGGATGAAGTTTTCTGCAAAACCACAAGATGTGCATGCAAATGGTGCTTTTGGCAGAACGCGCACGTGGATTTCTACCAAACGACGTGCTAAGCATGCCGATGCTGCTCTTTTTAGCACCCGCGCACGCATTTGTGCGAAAACGCGTTTTAAGCATGCACATGCATCTTTTGGTAGACGCGGATGAAGTTTTCTGCAAAACCACAAGATGTGCATGCAAATGGTGCTTTTGGCAGAACGCGCACGTGGATTTCTACCAAACGACGTGCTAAGCATGCCGATGCTGCTCTTTTTAGCACCCGCGCACGCATTTGTGCGAAAACGCGTTTTAAGAGGAAGCTTTAGCTCGGGCTCAACTCCAACGCGGCCTATTCAAATACATGTAAAAACGCAAAAGCGTTTTTCTGAGATAACCTCTGGACCGATTTTAATGAAATTTGTTGCATTTGAGAGAGAAAGTTAAATTCTAGTGACTGTTGGAAGCGGAATTTTGATTTAGGGCTTGAATTTTGTTAAAAGGATTTTCAAAAATTCAGACGTATGAAAAAAATAGAAGCACGAAGTTTACAAGCTAATAGCTCTGCATCAAGAACAGATATCGCGATTCTGTAAACGGCATCCATTAGACCATTCAAAGCGGACAAATTTGATATGTCAGTTTACATCTTACGTGAATTTGTTACGTTGTTTACGAAGGTTCTGCAAAAGTTGTAATTACACATTACTCAATTTTTTGAGGTTCATATGTAACATATCAATTTTGTCCGCTTTAGATGTGCTATCAGGTACGATTTACAGAATTGCGATATGATTTTTTCTTGCTGAGTTACGGAGTTGTAAACTTGATAGTTTCGTTTTCTGAAAATTTGCGATTTTTGCAAACTTTTTACAAAAATTCGACGACCTAAATCGAAAATTCGAAACCAACAGTCACTAGAGTTTAAGCTTTTCTTTTAAATTCAGCAAACCCCGTCAAATTTAGTGCAGTGGTTGCCGAGAAAAACGAATTCTCCTTTTACATGTATTTAGATAGGAGCACCCAAGCTAAAGCTTCCTCTTAAGCATGCACATGCATCTTTTGGTAGACGCGGATGAAGTTTTCTGCAAAACCACAAGATGTGCATGCAAATGGTGCTTTTTGCAGAACGCGCACGTGGATTTCTACCAAACGACGTGCTAAGCATGCCGATGCTGCTCTTTTTAGCACCCGCGCACGCATTTGTGCGAAAACGCGTTTTAAGCATGCACATGCATCTTTTGGTAGACGCGGATGAAGTTTTCTGCAAAACCACAAGATGTGCATGCAAATGGTGCATTTTGCAGAACGCGCACGTGGATTTCTACCAAACGACGTGCTAAGCATGCCGATGCTGCTCTTTTTAGCACCCGCGCACGGATTTGTGCGAAAACGCGTTTTAAGCATGCACATGCATCTTTTGGTAGACGCGGATGAAGTTTTCTGCAAAACCACAAGATGTGCATGCAAATGGTGCTTTTGGCAGAACGCGCTCGTGGATTTCTACCAAACGACGTGCTAAGCATGCCGATGCTGCTCTTTTTAGCACCCGCGCACGCATTTGTGCGAAAACGCGTTTTAAGCATGCACATGCATCTTTTGGTAGACGCGGATGAAGTTTTCTGCAAAACCACAAGATGTGCATGCAAATGGTGCTTTTTGCAGAACGCGCACGTGGATTTCTACCAAACGACGTGCTAAGCATGCCGATGCTGCTCTTTTTAGCACCCGCGCACGGATTTTTGCGAAAACGCGTTTTAAGCATGCACATGCATCTTTTGGTAGACGCGGATGAAGTTTTCTGCAAAACCACAAGATGTGCATGCAAATGGTGCTTTTGGCAGAACGCGCACGTGCATTTCTACCAAACGACGTGCTAAGCATGCCGATGCTGCTCTTTTTAGCACCCGCGCACGCATTTATGCGAAAACGCGTTTTAAGCATGCACATGCATCTTTTGGTAGACGCGGATGAAGTTTTCTGCAAAACCACAAGATGTGCATGCAAATGGTGCTTTTTGCAGAACGCGCACGTGGATTTCTACCAGACGACGTGCTAAGCATGCCGATGCTGCTCTTTTTAGCACCCGCGCACGGATTTGTGCGAAAACGCGTTTTAAGCATGCACATGCATCTTTTGGTACACGCGGATGAAGTTTTCTGCGAAACCACAAGATGTGCATGCAAATGGTGCTTTTGGCAGAACGCGCACGTGGATTTCTACCAAACGACGTGCTAAGCATGCCGATGCTGCTCTTTTTAGCACCCGCGCACGGATTTGTGCGAAAACGCGTTTTAAGCATGCACATGCATCTTTTGGTAGACGCGGATGAAGTTTTCTGCAAAACCAGAAGATGTCCATGCAAATGGTGCTTTTGGCAAAACGCGCACGTGGATTTCTACCAAACGACGTGCTAAGCATGCCGATGCTGCTCTTTTTAGCACCCGCGCACGGATTTGTGCGAAAACGCGTTTCAATCATGGACATGCATCTTTTGGTAGACGCGGATGAAGTTTTCTGCAAAACCACAAGATGTGCATGCAAATTATGCTCAGAACGCGCACGTGGATTTCTACCAAACGACGTGCTAAGCATGCCGATGCTGCTCTTTTTAGCACCCGCGCACGGATTTGTGCGAAAACGCGTTTTAAGCATGCACATGCATCTTTTGGTAGACGCGGATGAAGTTTTCTGCAAAACCACAAGATGTGCATGCAAATGGTGCTTTTGGCAGAACGCGCACGTGGATTTCTACCAAACGACGTGCTAAGCATGCCGATGCTGCTCTTTTTAGCACCCTTGCACGCATTTGTGCGAAAACGCGTTTTAAGCATGCACATGCATCTTTTGGTAGACGCGGATGAAGTTTTCTGCAAAACCACAAGATGTGCATGCAAATGGTGCTTTTTGCAGAACGCGCACGTGGATTTCTACCAGACGACGTGCTAAGCATGCCGATGCTGCTCTTTTTAGCACCCGCGCACGGATTTGTGCGAAAACGCGTTTTAAGCATGCACATGCATCTTTTGGTAGACGCGGATGAAGTTTTCTGCAAAACCACAAGATGTGCATGCAAATGGTGCTTTTGGCAGAACGCGCACGTGGATTTCTACCAAACGACGTGCTAAGCATGCCGATGCTGCTCTTTTTAGCACCCGCGCACGGATTTGTGCGAAAACGCGTTTTAAGCATGCACATGCATCTTTTGGTAGACGCGGATGAAGTTTTCTGCAAAACCACAAGATGTGCATGCAAATGGTGCTTTTGGCAGAACGCGCACGTGGATTTCTACCAAACGACGTGCTAAGCATGCCGATGCTGCTCTTTTTAGCACCCGCGCACGCATTTGTGCGAAAACGCGTTTTAAGCATGCACATGCATCTTTTGCTAGACGCGGATGAAGTTTTCTGCAAAACCACAAGATGTGCATGCAAATGGTGATTTTGGCAGAACGCGCACGTGGATTTCTACCAAACGACGTGCTAAGCATGCCGATGCTGCTCTTTTTAGCACCCGCGCACGGATTTGTGCGAAAACGCGTTTTAAGCATGCACATGCATCTTTTGGTAGACGCGGATGAAGTTTTCTGCAAAACCACAAGATGTGCATGCAAATGGTGCTTTTGGCAGAACGCGCACGTGGATTTCTACCAAACGACGTGCTAAGCATGCCGATGCTGCTCTTTTTAGCACCCGCGCACGGATTTGTGCGAAAACGCGTTTTAAGCATGCACATGCATCTTTTGGTAGACGCGGATGAAGTTTTCTGCAAAACCACAAGATGTGCATGCAAATGGTGCTTTTGGCAGAACGCGCACGTGGATTTCTACCAAACGACGTGCTAAGCATGCCGATGCTGCTCTTTTTAGCACCCGCGCACGGATTTGTGCGAAAACGCGTTTTAAGCATGCACATGCATCTTTTGGTAGACGCGGATGAAGTTTTCTGCAAAACCACAAGATGTGCATGCAAATGGTGCTTTTGGCAGAACGCGCACGTGGATTTCTACCAAACGACGTGCTAAGCATGCCGATGCTGCTCTTTTTAGCACCCGCGCACGCATTTGTGCGAAAACGCGTTTTAAGCATGCACATGCATCTTTTGGTAGACGCGGATGAAGTTTTCTGCAAAACCACAAGATGTGCATGCAAATGGTGCTTTTGGCAGAACGCGCACGTGGATTTCTACCAAACGACGTGCTAAGCATGCCGATGCTGCTCTTTTTAGCACCCGCGCACGCATTTGTGCGAAAACGCGTTTTAAGCATGCACATGCATCTTTTGGTAGACGCGGATGAAGTTTTCTGCAAAACCACAAGATGTGCATGCAAATGGTGCTTTTGGCAGAACGCGCACGTGGATTTCTACCAAACGACGTGCTAAGCATGCCGATGCTGCTCTTTTTAGCACCCGCGCACGCATTTGTGCGAAAACGCGTTTTAAGAGGAAGCTTTAGCTCGGGCTCAACTCCAACGCGGCCTATTCAAATACATGTAAAAACGCAAAAGCGTTTTTCTGAGATAACCTCTGGACCGATTTTAATGAAATTTGTTGCATTTGAGAGAGAAAGTTAAATTCTAGTGACTGTTGGAAGCGGAATTTTGATTTAGGGCATGAATTTTGTTAAAAGGATTTTCAAAAATTCAGACGTATGAAAAAAATAGAAGCACGAAGTTTACAAGCTAATAGCTCTGCATCAAGAACAGATATCGCGATTCTGTAAACGGCATCCATTAGACCATTCAAAGCGGACAAATTTGATATGTCAGTTTACATCTTACGTGAATTTGTTACTTTGTTTACGAAGGTTCTGCAAAAGTTGTAATTACACATTACTCAATTTTTTGAGGTTCATATGTAACATATCAATTTTGTCCGCTTTAGATGTGCTATCAGGTACGATTTACAGAATTGCGATATGATTTTTTCTTGCTGAGTTACGGAGTTGTAAACTTGATAGTTTCGTTTTCTGAAAATTTGCGATTTTTGCAAAACTTTTACAAAAATTCGACGACCTAAATCGAAAATTCGAAACCAACAGTCACTAGAGTTTAAGCTTTTCTTTTAAATGCAGCAAACCCCGTCAAATTTAGTGCAGTGGTTGCCGAGAAAAACGAATTCTCCTTTTACATGTATTTAGATAGGAGCACCCAAGCTAAAGCTTCCTCTTAAGCATGCACATGCATCTTTTGGTAGACGCGGATGAAGTTTTCTGCAAAACCACAAGATGTGCATGCAAATGGTGCTTTTTGCAGAACGCGCACGTGGATTTCTACCAAACGACGTGCTAAGCATGCCGATGCTGCTCTTTTTAGCACCCGCGCACGCATTTGTGCGAAAACGCGTTTTAAGCATGCACATGCATCTTTTGGTAGACGCGGATGAAGTTTTCTGCAAAACCACAAGATGTGCATGCAAATGGTGCTTTTGGCAGAACGCGCACGTGCATTTCTACCAAACGACGTGCTAAGCATGCCGATGCTGCTCTTTTTAGCACCCGCGCACGCATTTATGCGAAAACGCGTTTTAAGCATGCACATGCATCTTTTGGTAGACGCGGATGAAGTTTTCTGCAAAACCACAAGATGTGCATGCAAATGGTGCTTTTTGCAGAACGCGCACGTGGATTTCTACCAGACGACGTGCTAAGCATGCCGATGCTCCTCTTTTTAGCACCCGCGCACGGATTTGTGCGAAAACGCGTTTTAAGCATGCACATGCATCTTTTGGTACACGCGGATGAAGTTTTCTGCGAAACCACAAGATGTGCATGCAAATGGTGCTTTTGGCAGAACGCGCACGTGGATTTCTACCAAACGACGTGCTAAGCATGCCGATGCTGCTCTTTTTAGCACCCGCGCACGGATTTGTGCGAAAACGCGTTTTAAGCATGCACATGCATCTTTTGGTAGACGCGGATGAAGTTTTCTGCAAAACCAGAAGATGTGCATGCAAATGGTGCTTTTGGCAAAACGCGCACGTGGATTTCTACCAAACGACGTGCTAAGCATGCCGATGCTGCTCTTTTTAGCACCCGCGCACGGATTTGTGCGAAAACGCGTTTTAATCATGGACATGCATCTTTTGGTAGACGCGGATGAAGTTTTCTGCAAAACCACAAGATGTGCATGCAAATTATGCTCAGAACGCGCACGTGGATTTCTACCAAACGACGTGCTAAGCATGCCGATGCTGCTCTTTTTAGCACCCGCGCACGGATTTGTGCGAAAACGCGTTTTAAGCATGCACATGCATCTTTTGGTAGACGCGGATGAAGTTTTCTGCAAAACCACAAGATGTGCATGCAAATGGTGCTTTTTGCAGAACGCGCACGTGGATTTCTACCAAACGACGTGCTAAGCATGCCGATGCTGCTCTTTTTAGCACCCGCGCACGGATTTGTGCGAAAACGCGTTTTAAGCATGCACATGCATCTTTTGGTAGACGCGGATGAAGTTTTCTGCAAAACCACAAGATGTGCATGCAAATGGTGCTTTTGGCAGAACGCGCACGTGGATTTCTACCAAACGACGTGCTAAGCATGCCGATGCTGCTCTTTTTAGCACCCGTGCACGCATTTGTGCGAAAACGCGTTTTAAGCATGCACATGCATCTTTTGGTAGACGCGGATGAAGTTTTCTGCAAAACCACAAGATGTGCATGCAAATGGTGCTTTTTGCAGAACGCGCACGTGGATTTCTACCAGACGACGTGCTAAGCATGCCGATGCTGCTCTTTTTAGCACCCGCGCACGGATTTGTGCGAAAACGCGTTTTAAGCATGCACATGCATCTTTTGGTAGACGCGGATGAAGTTTTCTGCAAAACCACAAGATGTGCATGCAAATGGTGCTTTTGGCAGAACGCGCACGTGGATTTCTACCAAACGACTTGCTAAGCATGCCGATGCTGCTCTTTTTAGCACCCGCGCACGGATTTGTGCGAAAACGCGTTTTAAGCATGCACATGCATCTTTTGGTAGACGCGGATGAAGTTTTCGGCAAAACCACAAGATGTGCATGCAAATGGTGCTTTTGGCAGAACGCGCACGTGGATTTCTACCAAACGACGTGCTAAGCATGCCGATGCTGCTCTTTTTAGCACCCGCGCACGCATTTGTGCGAAAACGCGTTTTAAGCATGCACATGCATCTTTTGCTAGACGCGGATGAAGTTTTCTGCAAAACCACAAGATGTGCATGCAAATGGTGATTTTGGCAGAACGCGCACGTGGATTTCTACCAAACGACGTGCTAAGCATGCCGATGCTGCTCTTTTTAGCACCCGCGCACGGATTTGTGCGAAAACGCGTTTTAAGCATGCACATGCATCTTTTGGTAGACGCGGATGAAGTTTTCTGCAAAACCACAAGATGTGCATGCAAATGGTGCTTTTGGCAGAACGCGCACGTGAATTTCTACCAAACGACGTGCTAAGCATGCCGATGCTGCTCTTTTTAGCACCCGCGCACGGATTTGTGCGAAAACGCGTTTTAAGCATGCACATGCATCTTTTGGTAGACGCGGATGAAGTTTTCTGCAAAACCACAAGATGTGCATGCAAATGGTGCTTTTGGCAGAACGCGCACGTGGATTTCTACCAAACGACGTGCTAAGCATGCCGATGCTGCTCTTTTTAGCACCCGCGCACGGATTTGTGCGAAAACGCGTTTTAAGCATGCACATGCATCTTTTGGTAGACGCGGATGAAGTTTTCTGCAAAACCACAAGATGTGCATGCAAATGGTGCTTTTGGCAGAACGCGCACGTGGATTTCTACCAAACGACGTGCTAAGCATGCCGATGCTGCTCTTTTTAGCACCCGCGCACGCATTTGTGCGAAAACGCGTTTTAAGCATGCACATGCATCTTTTGGTAGACGCGGATGAAGTTTTCTGCAAAACCACAAGATTTGCATGCAAATGGTGCTTTTGGCAGAACGCGCACGTGGATTTCTACCAAACGACGTGCTAAGCATGCCGATGCTGCTCTTTTTAGCACCCGCGCACGCATTTGTGCGAAAACGCGTTTTAAGCATGCACATGCATCTTTTGGTAGACGCGGATGAAGTTTTCTGCAAAACCACAAGATGTGCATGCAAATGGTGCTTTTGGCAGAACGCGCACGTTGACTTCTACCAAACGACGTGCTAAGCATGCCGATGCTGCTCTTTTTAGCACCCGCGCACGCATTTGTGCGAAAACGCGTTTTAAGAGGAAGCTTTAGCTCGGGCTCAACTCCAACGCGGCCTATTCAAATACATGTAAAAACGCAAAAGCGTTTTTCTGAGATAACCTCTGGACCGATTTTAATGAAATTTGTTGCATTTGAGAGAGAAAGTTAAATTCTAGTGACTGTTGGAAGCGGAATTTTGATTTAGGGCTTGAATTTTGTTAAAAGGATTTTCAAAAATTCAGACGTATGAAAAAAATAGAAGCACGAAGTTTACAAGCTAATAGCTCTGCATCAAGAACAGATATCGCGATTCTGTAAACGGCATCCATTAGACCATTCAAAGCGGACAAATTTGATATGTCAGTTTACATCTTACGTGAATTTGTTACGTTGTTTACGAAGGTTCTGCAAAAGTTGTAATTACACATTACTCAATTTTTTGAGGTTCATATGTAACATATCAATTTTGTCCGCTTTAGATGTGCTATCAGGTACGATTTACAGAATTGCGATATGATTTTTTCTTGCTGAGTTACGGAGTTGTAAACTTGATAGTTTCGTTTTCTGAAAATTTGCGATTTTTGCAAAATTTTTACAAAAATTCGACGACCTAAATCGAAAATTCGAAACCAACAGTCACTAGAGTTTAAGCTTTTCTTTTATATGCAGCAAACCCCGTCAAATTTAGTGCAGTGGTTGCCGAGAAAAACGAATTCTCCTTTTACATGTATTTAGATAGGAGCACCCAAGCTAAAGCTTCCTCTTAAGCATGCACATGCATCTTTTGGTAGACGCGGATGAAGTTTTCTGCAAAACCACAAGATGTGCATGCAAATGGTGCTTTTTGCAGAACGCGCACGTGGATTTCTACCAAACGACGTGCTAAGCATGCCGATGCTGCTCTTTTTAGCACCCGCGCACGCATTTGTGCGAAAACGCGTTTTAAGCATGCACATGCATCTTTTGGTAGACGCGGATGAAGTTTTCTGCAAAACCACAAGATGTGCATGCAAATGGTGCTTTTTGCAGAACGCGCACGTGGATTTCTACCAAACGACGTGCTAAGCATGCCGATGCTGCTCTTTTTAGCACCCGCGCACGGATTTGTGCGAAAACGCGTTTTAAGCATGCACATGCATCTTTTGGTAGACGCGGATGAAGTTTTCTGCAAAACCACAAGATGTGCATGCAAATGGTGCTTTTGGCAGAACGCGCACGTGGATTTCTACCAAACGACGTGCTAAGCATGCCGATGCTGCTCTTTTTAGCACCCGCGCACGCATTTGTGCGAAAACGCGTTTTAAGCATGCACATGCATCTTTTGGTAGACGCGGATGAAGTTTTCTGCAAAACCACAAGATGTGCATGCAAATGGTGCTTTTTGCAGAACGCGCACGTGGATTTCTACCAAACGACGTGCTAAGCATGCCGATGCTGCTCTTTTTAGCACCCGCGCACGGATTTTTGCGAAAACGCGTTTTAAGCATGCACATGCATCTTTTGGTAGACGCGGATGAAGTTTTCTGCAAAACCACAAGATGTGCATGCAAATGGTGCTTTTCGCAAAACGCGCACGTGCATTTCTACCAAACGACGTGCTAAGCATGCCGATGCTGCTCTTTTTAGCACCCGCGCACGCATTTATGCGAAAACGCGTTTTAAGCATGCACATGCATCTTTTGGTAGACGCGGATGAAGTTTTCTGCAAAACCACAAGATGTGCATGCAAATGGTGCTTTTTGCAGAACGCGCACGTGGATTTCTACCAGACGACGTGCTAAGCATGCCGATGCTGCTCTTTTTAGCACCCGCGCACGGATTTGTGCGAAAACGCGTTTTAAGCATGCACATGCATCTTTTGGTACACGCGGATGAAGTTTTCTGCGAAACCACAAGATGTGCATGCAAATGGTGCTTTTGGCAGAACGCGCACGTGGATTTCTACCAAACGACGTGCTAAGCATGCCGATGCTGCTCTTTTTAGCACCCGCGCACGGATTTGTGCGAAAACGCCTTTTAAGCATGCACATGCATCTTTTGGTAGACGCGGATGAAGTTTTCTGCAAAACCAGAAGATGTGCATGCAAATGGTGCTTTTGGCAAAACGCGCACGTGGATTTCTACCGAACGACGTGCTAAGCAAGCCGATGCTGCTCTTTTTAGCACCCGCGCACGGATTTGTGCGAAAACGCGTTTTAATCATGGACATGCATCTTTTGGTAGACGCGGATGAAGTTTTCTGCAAAACCACAAGATGTGCATGCAAATTATGCTCAGAACGCGCACGTGGATTTCTACCAAACGACGTGCTAAGCATGCCGATGCTGCTCTTTTTAGCACCCGCGCACGGATTTGTGCGAAAACGCGTTTTAAGCATGCACATGCATCTTTTGGTAGACGCGGATGAAGTTTTCTGCAAAACCACAAGATGTGCATGCAAATGTTGCTTTTTGGCAGAACACGCACGTGGATTTCTACCAAACGACGTGCTAAGCATGCCGATGCTGCTCTTTTTAGCACCCGCGCACGGATTTGTGCGAAAACGCGTTTTAAGCATGCACATGCATCTTTTGGTAGACGCGGATGAAGTTTTCTGCAAAACCACAAGATGTGCATGCAAATGGTGCTTTTGGCAGAACGCGCACGTGGATTTCTACCAAACGACGTGCTAAGCATGCCGATGCTGCTCTTTTTAGCGCCCGCGCACGCATTTGTGCGAAAACGCGTTTTAAGCATGCACATGCATCTTTTGGTAGACGCGGATGAAGTTTTCTGCAAAACCACAAGATTTGCATGCAAATGGTGCTTTTGGCAGAACGCGCACGTGGATTTCTACCAAACGACGTGCTAAGCATGCCGATGCTGCTCTTTTTAGCACCCGCGCACGCATTTGTGCGAAAACGCGTTTTAAGCATGCACATGCATCTTTTGGTAGACGCGGATGAAGTTTTCTGCAAAACCACAAGATGTGCATGCAAATGGTGCTTTTGGCAGAACGCGCACGTGGATTTCTACCAAACGACGTGCTAAGCATGCCGATGCTGCTCTTTTTAGCACCCGCGCACGCATTTGTGCGAAAACGCGTTTTAAGAGGAAGCTTTAGCTCGGGCTCAACTCCAACGCGGCCTATTCAAATACATGTAAAAACGCAAAAGCGTTTTTCTGAGATAACCTCTGGACCGATTTTAATGAAATTTGTTGCATTTGAGAGAGAAAGTTAAATTCTAGTGACTGTTGGAAGCGGAATTTTGATTTAGGGCTTGAATTTTGTTAAAAGGATTTTCAAAAATTCAGACGTATGAAAAAAATAGAAGCACGAAGTTTACAAGCTAATAGCTCTGCATCAAGAACAGATATCGCGATTCTGTAAACGGCATCCATTAGACCATTCAAAGCGTACAAACTTGATATGTCAGTTTACATCTTACGTGAATTTGTTACGTTGTTTACGAAGGTTCTGCAAAAGTTGTAATTACACATTACTCAATTTTTTGAGGTTCATATGTAACATATCAATTTTGTCCGCTTTAGATGTGCTATCAGGTACGATTTACAGAATTGCGATATGATTTTTTCTTGCTGAGTTACGGAGTTGTAAACTTGATAGTTTCGTTTTCTGAAAATTTGCGATTTTTGCAAAATTTTTACAAAAATTCGACGACCTAAATCGAAAATTCGAAACCAACAGTCACTAGAGTTTAAGCTTTTCTTTTAAATGCAGCAAACCCCGTCAAATTTAGTGCAGTGGTTGCCGAGAAAAACGAATTCTCCTTTTACATGTATTTAGATAGGAGCACCCAAGCTAAAGCTTCCTCTTAAGCATGCACATGCATCTTTTGGTAGACGCGGATGAAGTTTTCTGCAAAACCACAAGATGTGCATGCAAATGGTGCTTTTTGCAGAACGCGCACGTGGATTTCTACCAAACGACGTGCTAAGCATGCCGATGCTGCTCTTTTTAGCACCCGCGCACGCATTTGTGCGAAAACGCGTTTTAAGCATGCACATGCATCTTTTGGTAGACGCGGATGAAGTTTTCTGCAAAACCACAAGATGTGCATGCAAATGGTGCTTTTTGCAGAACGCGCACGTGGATTTCTACCAAACGACGTGCTAAGCATGCCGATGCTGCTCTTTTTAGCACCCGCGCACGGATTTGTGCGAAAACGCGTTTTAAGCATGCACATGCATCTTTTGGTAGACGCGGATGAAGTTTTCTGCAAAACCACAAGATGTGCATGCAAATGGTGCTTTTGGCAGAACGCGCACGTGGATTTCTACCAAACGACGTGCTAAGCATGCCGATGCTGCTCTTTTTAGCACCCGCGCACGCATTTGTGCGAAAACGCGTTTTAAGCATGCACATGCATCTTTTGGTAGACGCGGATGAAGTTTTCTGCAAAACCACAAGATGTGCATGCAAATGGTGCTTTTTGCAAAACGCGCACGTGGATTTCTACCAAACGACGTGCTAAGCATGCCGATGCTGCTCTTTTTAGCACCCGCGCACGGATTTTTGCGAAAACGCGTTTTAAGCATGCACATGCATC
This sequence comes from Dermacentor andersoni, assembly GCF_023375885.2. Taxonomy (NCBI): domain Eukaryota; kingdom Metazoa; phylum Arthropoda; class Arachnida; order Ixodida; family Ixodidae; genus Dermacentor; species Dermacentor andersoni. Next base: position 137,900 of record NW_027314877.1, on the reverse strand, counting down.
TTTTGGTAGACGCGGATGAAGTTTTCTGCAAAACCACAAGATGTGCATGCAAATGGTGCTTTTGGCAGAACGCGCACGTGCATTTCTACCAAACGACGTGCTAAGCATGACGATGCTGCTCTTTTTAGCACCCGCGCACGCATTTATGCGAAAACGCGTTTTAAGCATGCAAATGCATCTTTTGGTAGACGCGGATGAAGTTTTCTGCAAAACCACAAGATGTGCATGCAAATGGTGCTTTTTGCAGAACGCGCACGTGGATTTCTACCAGACGACGTGCTAAGCATGCCGATGCTGCTCTTTTTAGCACCCGCGCACGGATTTGTGCGAAAACGCGTTTTAAGCATGCACATGCATCTTTTGGTACACGCGGATGAAGTTTTCTGCGAAACCACAAGATGTGCATGCAAATGGTGCTTTTGGCAGAACGCGCACGTGGATTTCTACCAAACGACGTGCTAAGCATGCCGATGCTGCTCTTTTTAGCACCCGCGCACGGATTTGTGCGAAAACGCGTTTTAAGCATGCACATGCATCTTTTGGTAGACGCGGATGAAGTTTTCTGCAAAACCAGAAGATGTGCATGCAAATGGTGCTTTTGGCAAAACGCGCACGTGGATTTCTACCAAACGACGTGCTAAGCATGCCGATGCTGCTCTTTTTAGCACCCGCGCACGGATTTGTGCGAAAACGCGTTTTAATCATGGACATGCATCTTTTGGTAGACGCGGATGAAGTTTTCTGCAAAACCACAAGATGTGCATGCAAATTATGCTCAGAACGCGCACGTGGATTTCTACCAAACGACGTGCTAAGCATGCCGATGCTGCTCTTTTTAGCACCCGCGCACGGATTTGTCCGAAAACGCGTTTTAAGCATGCACATGCATCTTTTGGTAGACGCGGATGAAGTTTTCTGCAAAACCACAAGATGTGCATGCAAATGGTGCTTTTGGCAGAACGCGCACGTGGATTTCTACCAAACGACGTGCTAAGCATGCCGATGCTGCTCTTTTTAGCACCCCCGCACGGATTTGTGCGAAAACGCGTTTTAAGCATGCATATGCATCTTTTGGTAGACGCGGTTGAAGTTTTCTGCAAAACCACAAGATGTGCATGCAAATGGTGCTTTTGGCAGAACGCGCACGTGGATTTCTACCAAACGACGTGCTAAGCATGCCGATGCTGCTCTTTTTAGCACCCGCGCACGGATTTGTGCGAAACCGCGTTTTAAGCATGCACATGCATCTTTTGGTAGACGCGGATGAAGTTTTCTGCAAAACCACAAGATGTGCATGCAAATGGTGCTTTTGGCAGAACGCGCACGTGGATTTCTACCAAACGACGTGCTAAGCATGCCGATGCTGCTCTTTTTAGCACCCCCGCACGGATTTGTGCGAAAACGCGTTTTAAGCATGCATATGCATCTTTTGGTAGACGCGGTTGAAGTTTTCTGCAAAACCACAAGATGTGCATGCAAATGGTGCTTTTGGCAGAACGCGCACGTGGATTTCTACCAAACGACGTGCTAAGCATGTCGATGCTGCTCTTTTTAGCACCCGCGCACGGATTTGTGCGAAACCGCGTTTTAAGCATGCACATGCATCTTTTGGTAGACGCGGATGAAGTTTTCTGCAAAACCACAAGATGTGCATGCAAATGGTGCTTTTGGCAGAACGCGCACGTGGATTTCTACCAAACGACTTGCTAAGCATGCCGATGCTGCTTTTTTTAGCACCCGCGCACGCATTTGTGCGAAAACGCGTTTTAAGCATGCACATGCATCTTTTGGTAGACGCGGATGAAGTTTTCTGCAAAACCACAAGATGTGCATGCAAATGGTGCTTTTGCCAGAACGCGCACGTGGATTTCTACCAAACGACGTGCTAAGCATGCCGATGCTGCTCTTTTTAGCACCCGCGCACGGATTTGTGCGAAAACGCGTTTTAAGCATGCACATGCATCTTTTGGTAGACGCGGATGAAGTTTTCTGCAAAACCACAAGATGTGCATGCAAATGGTGCTTTTGGCAGAACGCGCACGTGGATTTCTACCAAACGACGTGCTAAGCATGCCGATGCTGCTCTTTTTAGCACCCGCGCACGCATTTGTGCGAAAACGCGTTTTAAGCATGCACATGCATCTTTTGGTATACGCGGATGAAGTTTTCTGCAAAACCACAAGATGTGCATGCAAATGGTGCTTTTGGCAGAACGCGCACGTGGATTTCTACCAAACGACGTGCTAAGCATGCCGATACTGCTCTTTTTAGCACCCGCGCACGGATTTGTGCGAAAACGCGTTTTAAGCATGCACATGCATCTTTTGGTAGACGCGGATGAAGTTTTCTGCAAAACCACAAGATGTGCATGCAAATGGTGCTTTTGGCAGAACGCGCACGTGGATTTCTACCAAACGACGTGCTAAGCATGCCGATGCTGCTCTTTTTAGCACCCGCGCACGCATTTGTGCGAAAACGCGTTTTAAGCATGCACATGCATCTTTTGGTATACGCGGATGAAGTTTTCTGCAAAACCACAAGATGTGCATGCAAATGGTGCTTTTGGCAGAACGCGCACGTGGATTTCTACCAAACGACGTGCTAAGCATGCCGATGCTGCTCTTTTTAGCACCCGCGCACGGATTTGTGCGAAAACGCGTTTTAAGTATGCACATGCATCTTTTGGTAGACGCGGATGAAGTTTTCTGCAAAACCACAAGATGTGCATGCAAATGGTGCTTTTGGCAGAACGCGCACGTGGATTTCTACCAAACGACGTGCTAAGCATGCCGATGCTGCTCTTTTTAGCACCCGCGCACGGATTTGTGCGAAAACGCGTTTTAAGCATGCACATGCATCTTTTGGTAGACGCGGATGAAGTTTTCTGCAAAACCACAAGATGTGCATGCAAATGGTGCTTTTGGCAGAACGCGCACGTGGATTTCTACCAAACGACGTGCTAAGCATGCCGATGCTGCTCTTTTTAGCACCCGCGCACGCATTTGTGCGAAAACGCGTTTTAAGCATGCACATGCATCTTTTGGTAGACGCGGATGAAGTTTTCTGCAAAACCACAAGATGTGCATGCAAATGGTGCTTTTGGCAGAACGCGCACGTGGATTTCTACCAAACGACGTGCTAAGCATGCCGATGCTGCTTTTTTTAGCACCCGCGCACGCATTTGTGCGAAAACGCGTTTTAAGCATGCACATGCATCTATTGGTAGACGCGGATGAAGTTTTCTCCAAAACCACAAGATGTGCATGCAAATGGTGCTTTTGCCAGAACGCGCACGTGGATTTCTACCAAACGACGTGCTAAGCATGCCGATGCTGCTCTTTTTAGCACCCGCGCACGGATTTGTGCGAAAACGCGTTTTAAGCATGCACATGCATCTTTTGGTAGACGCGGATGAAGTTTTCTGCAAAACCACAAGATGTGCATGCAAATGGTGCTTTTGGCAGAACGCGCACGTGGATTTTCATCTTTTGGTAGACGCGGATGAAGTTTTCTGCAAAACCACAAGATGTGCATGCAAATGGTGCTTTTGGCAGAACGCGCACGTGGATTTCTACCAAACGACGTGCTAAGCATGCCGATGCTGCTCTTTTTAGCACCCGCGCACGCATTTGTGCGAAAACGCGTTTTAAGCATGCACATGCATCTTTTGGTAGACGCGGATGAAGTTTTCTGCAAAACCACAAGATGTGCATGCAAATGGTGCTTTTGGCAGAACGCGCACGTGGATTTCTACCAAACGACGTGCTAAGCATGTCGATGCTGCTCTTTTTAGCACCCGCGCACGGATTTGTGCGAAACCGCGTTTTAAGCATGCACATGCATCTTTTGGTAGACGCGGATGAAGTTTTCTGCAAAACCACAAGATGTGCATGCAAATGGTGCTTTTGGCAGAACGCGCACGTGGATTTCTACCAAACGACGTGCTAAGCATGCCGATACTGCTCTTTTTAGCACCCGCGCACGGATTTGTGCGAAAACGCGTTTTAAGCATGCACATGCATCTTTTGGTAGACGCGGATGAAGTTTTCTGCAAAACCACAAGATGTGCATGCAAATGGTGCTTTTGGCAGAACGCGCACGTGGATTTCTACCAAACGACGTGCTAAGCATGCCGATGCTGCTCTTTTTAGCACCCGCGCACGCATTTGTGCGAAAACGCGTTTTAAGCATGCACATGCATCTTTTGGTATACGCGGATGAAGTTTTCTGCAAAACCACAAGATGTGCATGCAAATGGTGCTTTTGGCAGAACGCGCACGTGGATTTCTACCAAACGACGTGCTAAGCATGCCGATGCTGCTCTTTTTAGCACCCGCGCACGGATTTGTGCGAAAACGCGTTTTAAGTATGCACATGCATCTTTTGGTAGACGCGGATGAAGTTTTCTGCAAAACCACAAGATGTGCATGCAAATGGTGCTTTTGGCAGAACGCGCACGTGGATTTCTACCAAACGACGTGCTAAGCATGCCGATGCTGCTCTTTTTAGCACCCGCGCACGGATTTGTGCGAAAACGCGTTTTAAGCATGCACATGCATCTTTTGGTAGACGCGGATGAAGTTTTCTGCAAAACCACAAGATGTGCATGCAAATGGTGCTTTTGGCAGAACGCGCACGTGGATTTCTACCAAACGACGTGCTAAGCATGCCGATGCTGCTCTTTTTAGCACCCGCGCACGCATTTGTGCGAAAACGCGTTTTAAGCATGCACATGCATCTTTTGGTAGACGCGGATGAAGTTTTCTGCAAAACCACAAGATGTGCATGCAAATGGTGCTTTTGGCAGAACGCGCACGTGGATTTCTACCAAACGACGTGCTAAGCATGCCGATGCTGCTTTTTTTAGCACCCGCGCACGCATTTGTGCGAAAACGCGTTTTAAGCATGCACATGCATCTATTGGTAGACGCGGATGAAGTTTTCTCCAAAACCACAAGATGTGCATGCAAATGGTGCTTTTGCCAGAACGCGCACGTGGATTTCTACCAAACGACGTGCTAAGCATGCCGATGCTGCTCTTTTTAGCACCCGCGCACGGATTTGTGCGAAAACGCGTTTTAAGCATGCACATGCATCTTTTGGTAGACGCGGATGAAGTTTTCTGCAAAACCACAAGATGTGCATGCAAATGGTGCTTTTGGCAGAACGCGCACGTGGATTTTCATCTTTTGGTAGACGCGGATGAAGTTTTCTGCAAAACCACAAGATGTGCATGCAAATGGTGCTTTTGGCAGAACGCGCACGTGGATTTCTACCAAACGACGTGCTAAGCATGCCGATGCTGCTCTTTTTAGCACCCGCGCACGCATTTGTGCGAAAACGCGTTTTAAGCATGCACATGCATCTTTTGGTAGACGCGGATGAAGTTTTCTGCAAAACCACAAGATGTGCATGCAAATGGTGCTTTTGGCAGAACGCGCACGTGGATTTCTACCAAACGACGTGCTAAGCATGTCGATGCTGCTCTTTTTAGCACCCGCGCACGGATTTGTGCGAAACCGCGTTTTAAGCATGCACATGCATCTTTTGGTAGACGCGGATGAAGTTTTCTGCAAAACCACAAGATGTGCATGCAAATGGTGCTTTTGGCAGAACGCGCACGTGGATTTCTACCAAACGACGTGCTAAGCATGCCGATGCTGCTTTTTTTAGCACCCGCGCACGCATTTGTGCGAAAACGCGTTTTAAGCATGCACATGCATCTTTTGGTAGACGCGGATGAAGTTTTCTGCAAAACCACAAGATGTGCATGCAAATGGTGCTTTTGCCAGAACGCGCACGTGGATTTCTACCAAACGACGTGCTAAGCATGCCGATGCTGCTCTTTTTAGCACCCGCGCACGGATTTGTGCGAAAACGCGTTTTAAGCATGCACATGCATCTTTTGGTAGACGCGGATGAAGTTTTCTGCAAAACCACAAGATGTGCATGCAAATGGTGCTTTTGGCAGAACGCGCACGTGGATTTTCATCTTTTGGTAGACGCGGATGAAGTTTTCTGCAAAACCACAAGATGTGCATGCAAATGGTGCTTTTGGCAGAACGCGCACGTGGATTTCTACCAAACGACGTGCTAAGCATGCCGATGCTGCTCTTTTTAGCACCCGCGCACGCATTTGTGCGAAAACGCGTTTTAAGCATGCACATGCATCTTTTGGTATACGCGGATGAAGTTTTCTGCAAAACCACAAGATGTGCATGCAAATGGTGCTTTTGGCAGAACGCGCACGTGGATTTCTACCAAACGACGTGCTAAGCATGCCGATACTGCTCTTTTTAGCACCCGCGCACGGATTTGTGCGAAAACGCGTTTTAAGCATGCACATGCATCTTTTGGTAGACGCGGATGAAGTTTTCTGCAAAACCACAAGATGTGCATGCAAATGGTGCTTTTGGCAGAACGCGCACATGGATTTCTACCAAACGACGTGCTAAGCATGCCGATGCTGCTCTTTTTAGCACCCGCGCACGCATTTGTGCGAAAACGCGTTTTAAGCATGCACATGCATCTTTTGGTATACGCGGATGAAGTTTTCTGCAAAACCACAAGATGTGCATGCAAATGGTGCTTTTGGCAGAACGCGCACGTGGATTTCTACCAAACGACGTGCTAAGCATGCCGATGCTGCTCTTTTTAGCACCCGCGCACGGATTTGTGCGAAAACGCGTTTTAAGTATGCACATGCATCTTTTGGTAGACGCGGATGAAGTTTTCTGCAAAACCACAAGATGTGCATGCAAATGGTGCTTTTGGCAGAACGCGCACGTGGATTTCTACCAAACGACGTGCTAAGCATGCCGATGCTGCTCTTTTTAGCACCCGCGCACGGATTTGTGCGAAAACGCGTTTTAAGCATGCACATGCATCTTTTGGTAGACGCGGATGAAGTTTTCTGCAAAACCACAAGATGTGCATGCAAATGGTGCTTTTGGCAGAACGCGCACGTGGATTTCTACCAAACGACGTGCTAAGCATGCCGATGCTGCTCTTTTTAGCACCCGCGCACGCATTTGTGCGAAAACGCGTTTTAAGCATGCACATGCATCTTTTGGTAGACGCGGATGAAGTTTTCTGCAAAACCACAAGATGTGCATGCAAATGGTGCTTTTGGCAGAACGCGCACGTGGATTTCTACCAAACGACGTGCTAAGCATGCCGATGCTGCTTTTTTTAGCACCCGCGCACGCATTTGTGCGAAAACGCGTTTTAAGCATGCACATGCATCTATTGGTAGACGCGGATGAAGTTTTCTCCAAAACCACAAGATGTGCATGCAAATGGTGCTTTTGCCAGAACGCGCACGTGGATTTCTACCAAACGACGTGCTAAGCATGCCGATGCTGCTCTTTTTAGCACCCGCGCACGGATTTGTGCGAAAACGCGTTTTAAGCATGCACATGCATCTTTTGGTAGACGCGGATGAAGTTTTCTGCAAAACCACAAGATGTGCATGCAAATGGTGCTTTTGGCAGAACGCGCACGTGGATTTTCATCTTTTGGTAGACGCGGATGAAGTTTTCTGCAAAACCACAAGATGTGCATGCAAATGGTGCTTTTGGCAGAACGCGCACGTGGATTTCTACCAAACGACGTGCTAAGCATGCCGATGCTGCTCTTTTTAGCACCCGCGCACGCATTTGTGCGAAAACGCGTTTTAAGCATGCACATGCATCTTTTGGTATACGCGGATGAAGTTTTCTGCAAAACCACAAGATGTGCATGCAAATGGTGCTTTTGGCAGAACGCGCACGTGGATTTCTACCAAACGACGTGCTAAGCATGCCGATACTGCTCTTTTTAGCACCCGCGCACGGATTTGTGCGAAAACGCGTTTTAAGCATGCACATGCATCTTTTGGTAGACGCGGATGAAGTTTTCTGCAAAACCACAAGATGTGCATGCAAATGGTGCTTTTGGCAGAACGCGCACGTGGATTTCTACCAAACGACGTGCTAAGCATGCCGATGCTGCTCTTTTTAGCACCCGCGCACGCATTTGTGCGAAAACGCGTTTTAAGCATGCACATGCATCTTTTGGTATACGCGGATGAAGTTTTCTGCAAAACCACAAGATGTGCATGCAAATGGTGCTTTTGGCAGAACGCGCACGTGGATTTCTACAAAACGACGTGCTAAGCATGCCGATGCTGCTCTTTTTAGCACCCGCGCACGGATTTGTGCGAAAACGCGTTTTAAGTATGCACATGCATCTTTTGGTAGACGCGGATGAAGTTTTCTGCAAAACCACAAGTTGTGCATGCAAATGGTGCTTTTGGCAGAACGCGCACGTGGATTTCTACCAAACGACGTGCTAAGCATGCCGATGCTGCTCTTTTTAGCACCCGCGCACGGATTTGTGCGAAAACGCGTTTTAAGCATGCACATGCATCTTTTGGTAGACGCGGATGAAGTTTTCTGCAAAACCACAAGATGTGCATGCAAATGGTGCTTTTGGCAGAACGCGCACGTGGATTTCTACCAAACGACGTGCTAAGCATGCCGATGCTGCTCTTTTTAGCACCCGCGCACGCATTTGTGCGAAAACGCGTTTTAAGCATGCACATGCATCTTTTGGTAGACGCGGATTAAGTTTTCTGCAAAACCACAAGATGTGCATGCAAATGGTGCTTTTGGCAGAACGCGCACGTGGATTTCTACCAAACGACGTGCTAAGCATGCCGATGCTGCTCTTTTTAGCACCCGCGCACGCATTTGTGCGAAAACGCGTTTTAAGCATGCACATGCATCTTTTGGTAGATGCGGATGAAGTTTTCTGCAAAACCACAAGATGTGCATACAAATGGTGCTTTTGGCAGAACGCGCACGTGGATTTCTACCAAACGACGTGCTAAGCATGCCGATGCTGCTCTTTTTAGCACCCGCGCACGGATTTGTGCGAAAACGCGTTTTAATCATGGACATGCATCTTTTGGTAGACGCGGATGAAGTTTTCTGCAAAACCACAAGATGTGCATGCAAATTATGCTCAGAACGCGCACGTGGATTTCTACGAAACGACGTGCTAAGCATGCCGATGCTGCTCTTTTTAGCACCCGCGCACGGATTTGTGCGAAAACGCGTTTTAAGCATGCACATGCATCTTTTGGTAGACGCGGATGAAGTTTTCTGCAAAACCACAAGATGTGCATGCAAATGGTGCTTTTGGCAGAACGCGCACGTGGATTTCTACCAAACGACGTGCTAAGCATGCCGATGCTGCTCTTTTTAGCACCCCCGCACGGATTTGTGCGAAAACGCGTTTTAAGCATGCATATGCATCTTTTGGTAGACGCGGTTGAAGTTTTCTGCAAAACCACAAGATGTGCATGCAAATGGTGCTTTTGGCAGAACGCGCACGTGGATTTCTACCAAACGACGTGCTAAGCATGTCGATGCTGCTCTTTTTAGCACCCGCGCACGGATTTGTGCGAAACCGCGTTTTAAGCATGCACATGCATCTTTTGGTAGACGCGGATGAAGTTTTCTGCAAAACCACAAGATGTGCATGCAAATGGTGCTTTTGGCAGAACGCGCACGTGGATTTCTACCAAACGACGTGCTAAGCATGCCGATGCTGCTTTTTTTAGCACCCGCGCACGCATTTGTGCGAAAACGCGTTTTAAGCATGCACATGCATCTTTTGGTAGACGCGGATGAAGTTTTCTGCAAAACCACAAGATGTGCATGCAAATGGTGCTTTTGCCAGAACGCGCACGTGGATTTCTACCAAACGACGTGCTAAGCATGCCGATGCTGCTCTTTTTAGCACCCGCGCACGGATTTGTGCGAAAACGCGTTTTAAGCATGCACATGCATCTTTTGGTAGACGCGGATGAAGTTTTCTGCAAAACCACAAGATGTGCATGCAAATGGTGCTTTTGGCAGAACGCGCACGTGGATTTCTACCAAACGACGTGCTAAGCATGCCGATGCTGCTCTTTTTAGCACCCGCGCACGCATTTGTGCGAAAACGCGTTTTAAGCATGCACATGCATCTTTTGGTAGACGCGGATGAAGTTTTCTGCAAAACCACAAGATGTGCATGCAAATGGTGCTTTTGGCAGAACGCGCACGTGGATTTCTACCAAACGACGTGCTAAGCATGCCGATGCTGCTCTTTTTAGCACCCGCGCACGGATTTGTGCGAAAACGCGTTTTAAGCATGCACATGCATCTTTTGGTAGACGCGGACGAAGTTTTCTGCAAAACCACAAGATGTGCATGCAAATGGTGCTTTTGGCAGAACGCGCACGTGGATTTCTACCAAACGACGTGCTAAGTATGCCGATGCTGCTCTTTTTAGCACCCGCGCACGGATTTGTGCGAAACCGCGTTTTAAGCATGCACATGCATCTTTTGGTAGACGCGGATGAAGTTTTCTGCAAAACCACAAGATGTGCATGCAAATGGTGCTTTTGGCAGAACGCGCACGTGGATTTCTACCAAACGACGTGCTAAGTATGCCGATGCTGCTCTTTTTAGCACCCGCGCACGGATTTGTGCGAAAACGCGTTTTAAGCATGCACATGCATCTTTTGGTAGACGCGGATGAAGTTTTCTGCAAAACCACAAGATGTGCATGCAAATGGTGCTTTTGGCAGAACGCGCACGTGGATTTCTACCAAACGACGTGCTAAGCATGCCGATGCTGCTCTTTTTAGCACCCGCGCACGCATTTGTGCGAAAACGCGTTTTAAGCATGCACATGCATCTTTTGGTATACGCGGATGAAGTTTTCTGCAAAACCACAAGATGTGCATGCAAATGGTGCTTTTGGCAGAACGCGCACGTGGATTTCTACCAAACGACGTGCTAAGCATGCCGATACTGCTCTTTTTAGCACCCGCGCACGGATTTGTGCGAAAACGCGTTTTAAGCATGCACATGCATCTTTTGGTAGACGCGGATGAAGTTTTCTGCAAAACCACAAGATGTGCATGCAAATGGTGCTTTTGGCAGAACGCGCACGTGGATTTCTACCAAACGACGTGCTAAGCATGCCGATGCTGCTCTTTTTAGCACCCGCGCACGCATTTGTGCGAAAACGCGTTTTAAGCATGCACATGCATCTTTTGGTATACGCGGATGAAGTTTTCTGCAAAACCACAAGATGTGCATGCAAATGGTGCTTTTGGCAGAACGCGCACGTGGATTTCTACCAAACGACGTGCTAAGCATGCCGATGCTGCTCTTTTTAGCACCCGCGCACGGATTTGTGCGAAAACGCGTTTTAAGCATGCACATGCATCTTTTGGTAGACGCGGATGAAGTTTTCTGCAAAACCACAAGATGTGCATGCAAATGGTGCTTTTTGCAGAACGCGCACGTGGATTTCTACCAAACGACGTGCTAAGCATGCCGATGCTGCTCTTTTTAGCACCCGCGCACGGATTTGTGCGAAAACGCGTTTTAAGCATGCACATGCATCTTTTGGTAGACGCGGATGAAGTTTTCTGCAAAACCACAAGATGTGCATGCAAATGGTGCTTTTGGCAGAACGCGCACGTGGATTTCTACCAAACGACGTGCTAAGCATGCCGATGCTGCTCTTTTTAGCACCCGCGCACGCATTTGTGCGAAAACGCGTTTTAAGCATGCACATGCATCTTTTGGTAGACGCGGATGAAGTTTTCTGCAAAACCACAAGATGTGCATGCAAATGGTGCTTTTGGCAGAACGCGCACGTGGATTTCTACCAAACGACGTGCTAAGCATGCCGATGCTGCTCTTTTTAGCACCCGCGCACGCATTTGTGCGAAAACGCGTTTTAAGCATGCACATGCATCTTTTGGTAGACGCGGTTGAAGTTTTCTGCAAAACCACAAGATGTGCATGCAAATGGTGCTTTTGGCAGAACGCGCACGTGGATTTCTACCAAACGACGTGCTAAGCATGTCGATGCTGCTCTTTTTAGCACCCGCGCACGGATTTGTGCGAAACCGCGTTTTAAGCATGCACATGCATCTTTTGGTAGACGCGGATGAAGTTTTCTGCAAAACCACAAGATGTGCATGCAAATGGTGCTTTTGGCAGAACGCGCACGTGGATTTCTACCAAACGACGTGCTAAGCATGCCGATGCTGCTTTTTTTAGCACCCGCGCACGCATTTGTGCGAAAACGCGTTTTAAGCATGCACATGCATCTTTTGGTAGACGCGGATGAAGTTTTCTGCAAAACCACAAGATGTGCATGCAAATGGTGCTTTTGCCAGAACGCGCACGTGGATTTCTACCAAACGACGTGCTAAGCATGCCGATGCTGCTCTTTTTAGCACCCGCGCACGGATTTGTGCGAAAACGCGTTTTAAGCATGCACATGCATCTTTTGGTAGACGCGGATGAAGTTTTCTGCAAAACCACAAGATGTGCATGCAAATGGTGCTTTTGGCAGAACGCGCACGTGGATTTCTACCAAACGACGTGCTAAGCATGCCGATACTGCTCTTTTTAGCACCCGCGCACGGATTTGTGCGAAAACGCGTTTTAAGCATGCACATGCATCTTTTGGTAGACGCGGATGAAGTTTTCTGCAAAACCACAAGATGTGCATGCAAATGGTGCTTTTGGCAGAACGCGCACGTGGATTTCTACCAAACGACGTGCTAAGCATGCCGATGCTGCTCTTTTTAGCACCCGCGCACGCATTTGTGCGAAAACGCGTTTTAAGCATGCACATGCATCTTTTGGTATACGCGGATGAAGTTTTCTGCAAAACCACAAGATGTGCATGCAAATGGTGCTTTTGGCAGAACGCGCACGTGGATTTCTACCAAACGACGTGCTAAGCATGCCGATGCTGCTCTTTTTAGCACCCGCGCACGGATTTGTGCGAAAACGCGTTTTAAGCATGCACATGCATCTTTTGGTAGACGCGGATGAAGTTTTCTGCAAAACCACAAGATGTGCATGCAAATGGTGCTTTTGGCAGAACGCGCACGTGGATTTCTACCAAACGACGTGCTAAGCATGCCGATGCTGCTCTTTTTAGCACCCGCGCACGGATTTGTGCGAAAACGCGTTTTAAGCATGCACATGCATCTTTTGGTAGACGCGGATGAAGTTTTCTGCAAAACCACAAGATGTGCATGCAAATGGTGCTTTTGGCAGAACGCGCACGTGGATTTCTACCAAACGACGTGCTAAGCATGCCGATGCTGCTCTTTTTAGCACCCGCGCACGCATTTGTGCGAAAACGCGTTTTAAGCATGCACATGCATCTTTTGGTAGACGCGGATGAAGTTTTCTGCAAAACCACAAGATGTGCATGCAAATGGTGCTTTTGGCAGAACGCGCACGTGGATTTCTATGAAACGACGTGCTAAGCATGCCGATGCTGCTCTTTTTAGCACCCGCGCACGCATTTGTGCGAAAACGCGTTTTAAGCATGCACATGCATCTTTTGGTAGACGCGGATGAAGTTTTCTGCAAAACCACAAGATGTGCATACAAATGGTGCTTTTGGCAGAACGCGCACGTGGATTTCTACCAAACGACGTGCTAAGCATGCCGATGCTGCTCTTTTTAGCACCCGCGCACGCATTTGTGCGAAAACGCGTTTTAAGAGGAAGCTTTAGCTCGGGCTCAACTCCAATGCGGCCTATTCAAATACATGTAAAAACGCAAAAGCGTTTTTCTGAGATAACCTCTGGACCGATTTTAATGAAATTTGTTGCATTTGAGAGAGAAAGTTAAATTCTAGTGACTGTTGGAAGCGGAATTTTGATTTAGGGCTTGAATTTTGTTAAAAAGATTTTCAAAATTTCAGACGTATGAAAAAAATAGAAGCACGAAGTTTACAAGCTAATAGCTCTGCATCAAGAACAGATATCGCGATTCTGTAAACGGCATCCATTAGACCATTCAAAGCGGACAAATTTGATATGTCAGTTTACATCTTACGTGAATTTGTTACGTTGTTTACGAAGGTTCTGCAAAAGTTGTAATTACACATTACTCAATTTTTTGAGGTTCATATGTAACATATCAATTTTGTGCGCTTTAGATGTGCTATCAGGTACGATTTACAGAATTGCGATATGATTTTTTCTTGCTGAGTTACGGAGTTGTAAACTTGATAGTTTCGTTTTCTGAAAATTTGCGATTTTTGCAAAATTTTTACGAAAATGCGACGACCTAAATCGAAAATTCGAAACCAACAGTCACTAGAGTTTAAGCTTTTCTTTTAAATGCAGCAAACCCCGTCAAATTTAGTGCAGTGGTTGCCGAGAAAAACGAATTCTCCTTTTACATGTATTTAGATAGGAGCACCCAAGCTAAAGCTTCCTCTTAAGCATGCACATGCATCTTTTGGTAGACGCGGATGAAGTTTTCTGCAAAACCACAAGATGTGCATGCAAATGGTGCTTTTTGCAGAACGCGCACGTGGATTTCTACCAAACGACGTGCTAAGCATGCCGATGCTGCTCTTTTTAGCACCCGCGCACGCATTTGTGCGAAAACGCGTTTTAAGCATGCACATGCATCTTTTGGTAGACGCGGATGAAGTTTTCTGCAAAACCACAAGATGTGCATGCAAATGGTGCTTTTTGCAGAACGCGCACGTGGATTTCTACCAAACGACGTGCTAAGCATGCCGATGCTGCTCTTTTTAGCACCCGCGCACGGATTTGTGCGAAAACGCGTTTTAAGCATGCACATGCATCTTTTGGTAGACGCGGATGAAGTTTTCTGCAAAACCGCAAGATGTGCATGCAAATGGTGCTTTTGGCAGAACGCGCACGTGGATTTCTACCAAACGACGTGCTAAGCATGCCGATGCTGCTCTTTTTAGCACCCGCGCACGCATTTGTGCGAAAACGCGTTTTAAGCATGCACATGCATCTTTTGGTAGACGCGGATGAAGTTTTCTGCAAAACCACAAGATGTGCATGCAAATGGTGCTTTTTGCAGAACGCGCACGTGGATTTCTACCAAACGACGTGCTAAGCATGCCGATGCTGCTCTTTTTAGCACCCGCGCACGGATTTTTGCGAAAACGCGTTTTAAGCATGCACATGCATCTTTTGGTAGACGCGGATGAAGTTTTCTGCAAAACCACAAGATGTGCATGCAAATGGTGCTTTTGCCAGAACGCGCACGTGGATTTCTACCAAACGACGTGCTAAGCATGCCGATGCTGCTCTTTTTAGCACCCGCGCACGGATTTGTGCGAAAACGCGTTTTAAGCATGCACATGCATCTTTTGGTAGACGCGGATGAAGTTTTCTGCAAAACCACAAGATGTGCATGCAAATGGTGCTTTTGGCAGAACGCGCACGTGGATTTCTACCAAACGACGTGCTAAGCATGCCGATGCTGCTCTTTTTAGCACCCGCGCACGCATTTGTGCGAAAACGCGTTTTAAGCATGCACATGCATCTTTTGGTAGACGCGGATGAAGTTTTCTGCAAAACCACAAGATGTGCATGCAAATGGTGCTTTTGGCAGAACGCGCACGTGGATTTCTACCAAACGACGTGCTAAGCATGCCGATGCTGCTCTTTTTAGCACCCGCGCACGGATTTGTGCGAAAACGCGTTTTAAGCATGCACATGCATCTTTTGGTAGACGCGGACGAAGTTTTCTGCAAAACCACAAGATGTGCATGCAAATGGTGCTTTTGGCAGAACGCGCACGTGGATTTCTACCAAACGACGTGCTAAGTATGCCGATGCTGCTCTTTTTAGCACCCGCGCACGGATTTGTGCGAAAACGCGTTTTAAGCATGGACATGCATCTTTTGGTAGACGCGGATGAAGTTTTCTGCAAAACCACAAGATGTGCATGCAAATGGTGCTCAGAACGCGCACGTGGATTTCTACCAAACGACGTGCTAAGCATGCCGATGCTGCTCTTTTTAGCACCCGCGCACGGATTTGTGCGAAAACGCGTTTTAAGCATGCACATGCATCTTTTGGTAGACGCGGATGAAGTTTTCTGCAAAACCGCAAGATGTGCATGCAAATGGTGCTTTTGGCAGAACGCGCACGTGAATTTCTACCAAACGACGTGCTAAGCATGCCGATGCTGCTCTTTTTAGCACCCCCGCACGGATTTGTGCGAAAACGCGTTTTAAGCATGCATATGCATCTTTTGGTAGACGCGGTTGAAATTTTCTGCAAAACCACAAGATGTGCATGCAAATGGTGCTTTTGGCAGAACGCGCACGTGGATTTCTACCAAACGACGTGCTAAGCATGCCGATGCTGCTCTTTTTAGCACCCGCGCACGGATTTGTGCGAAACCGCGTTTTAAGCATGCACATGCATCTTTTGGTAGACGCGGATGAAGTTTTCTGCAAAACCACAAGATGTGCATGCAAATGGTGCTTTTGCCAGAACGCGCACGTGGATTTCTACCAAACGACGTGCTAAGCATGCCGATGCTGCTCTTTTTAGCACCCGCGCACGGATTTGTGCGAAAACGCGTTTTAAGCATGCACATGCATCTTTTGGTAGACGCGGATGAAGTTTTCTGCAAAACCACAAGATGTGCATGCAAATGGTGCTTTTGGCAGAACGCGCACGTGGATTTCTACCAAACGACGTGCTAAGTATGCCGATGCTGCTCTTTTTAGCACCCGCGCACGGATTTGTGCGAAAACGCGTTTTAAGCATGCACATGCATCTTTTGGTAGACGCGGATGAAGTTTTCTGCAAAACCACAATATGTGCATGCAAATGGTGCTTTTGGCAGAACGCGCACGTGGATTTCTACCAAACGACGTGCTAAGCATGCCGATGCTGCTCTTTTTAGCACCCGCGCACGCATTTGTGCGAAAACGCGTTTTAAGCATGCACATGCATCTTTTGGTATACGCGGATGAAGTTTTCTGCAAAACCACAAGATGTGCATGCAAATGGTGCTTTTGGCAGAACGCGCACGTGGATTTCTACCAAACGACGTGGTAAGCATGCCGATGCTGCTCTTTTTAGCACCCGCGCACGGATTTGTGCGAAAACGCGTTTTAAGCATGCACATGCATCTTTTGGTAGACGCGGATGAAGTTTTCTGCAAAACCACAAGATGTGCATGCAAATGGTGCTTTTGGCAGAACGCGCACGTGGATTTCTACCAAACGACGTGCTAAGCATGCCGATGCTGCTCTTTTTAGCACCCGCGCACGCATTTGTGCGAAAACGCGTTTTAAGCATGCACATGCATCTTTTGGTAGACGCGGATGAAGTTTTCTGCAAAACCACAAGATGTGCATGCAAATGGTGCTTTTGGCAGAACGCGCGTGGATTTCTACCAAACGACGTGCTAAGCATGCCGATGCTGCTCTTTTTAGAACCCGCGCACGCATTTGTGCGAAAACACGTTTTAAGCATGCACATGCATCTTTTGGTAGGCGCGGATGAAGTTTTCTGCAAAACCACAAGATGTGCATGCAAATGGTGCTTTTGGCAGAACGCGCACGTAGATTTCTACCAAACGACGTGCTAAGCATGCCGATGCTGCTCTTTTTAGCACCCGCGCACGCATTTGTGCGAAAACGCGTTTTAAGAGGAAGCTTTAGCTCGGGCTCAACTCCAACGCGGCCTATTCAAATACATGTAAAAACGCAAAAGCGTTTTTCTGAGATAACCTCTGGACCGATTTTAATGAAATTTGTTGCATTTGAGAGAGAAAGTTAAATTCTAGTGACTGTTGGAAGCGGAATTTTGATTTAGGGCTTGAATTTTGTTAAAAGGATTTTCAAATATTCAGACGTATGAAAAAAATAGAAGCACGAAGTTTACAAGCTAATAGCTCTGCATCAAGAACAGATATCGCGATTCTGTAAACGGCATCCATTAGACCATTCAAAGCGGACAAATTTGATATGTCAGTTTACATCTTACGTGAATTTGTTACGTTGTTTACGAAGGTTCTGCAAAAGTTGTAATTACACATTACTCAATTTTTTGAGGTTGATATGTAACATATCAATTTTGTCCGCTTTAGATGTGCTATCAGGTACGATTTACAGAATTGCGATATGATTTTTTCTTGCTGAGTTACGGAGTTGTAAACTTGATAGTTTCGTTTTCTGAAAATTTGCAATTTTTGCAAAATTTTTACAAAAATTCGACGACCTAAATCGAAAATTCGAAACCAACAGTCACTAGAGTTTAAGCTTTTCTTTTAAATGCAGCAAACCCCGTCAAATTTAGTGCAGTGGTTGCCGAGAAAAACGAATTCTCCTTTTACATGTATTTAGATAGGAGCACCCAAGCTAAAGCTTCCTCTTAAGCATGCACATGCATCTTTTGGTAGACGCGGATGAAGTTTTCTGCAAAACCACAAGATGTGCATGCAAATGGTGCTTTTTGCAGAACGCGCACGTGGATTTCTACCAAACGACGTGCTAAGCATGCCGATGCTGCTCTTTTTAGCACCCGCGCACGGATTTGTGCGAAAACGCGTTTTAAGCATGCACATGCATCTTTTGGTAGACGCGGATGAAGTTTTCTGCAAAACCACAAGATGTGCATGCAAATGGTGCTTTTGGCAGAACGCGCACGTGGATTTCTACCAAACGACGTGCTAAGCATGCCGATGCTGCTCTTTTTAGCACCCGCGCACGCATTTGTGCGAAAACGCGTTTTAAGCATGCACATGCATCTTTTGGTAGACGCGGATGAAGTTTTCTGCAAAACCACAAGATGTGCATGCAAATGGTGCTTTTTGCAGAACGCGCACGTGGATTTCTACCAAACGACGTGCTAAGCATGCCGATGCTGCTCTTTTTAGCACCCGCGCACGGATTTTTGCGAAAACGCGTTTTAAGCATGCACATGCATCTTTTGGTAGACGCGGATGAAGTTTTCTGCAAAACCACAAGATGTGCATGCAAATGGTGCTTTTGGCAGAACGCGCACGTGCATTTCTACCAAACGACGTGCTAAGCATGCCGATGCTGCTCTTTTTAGCACCCGCGCACGCATTTATGCGAAAACGCGTTTTAAGCATGCACATGCATCTTTTGGTAGACGCGGATGAAGTTTTCTGCAAAACCACAAGATGTGCATGCAAATGGTGCTTTTTGCAGAACGCGCACGTGGATTTCTACCAGACGACGTGCAAAGCATGCCGATGCTGCTCTTTTTAGCACCCGCGCACGAATTTGTGCGAAAACGCGTTTTAAGCATGCACATGCATCTTTTGGTAGACGCGGATGAAGTTTTCTGCAAAACCACAAGATGTGCATGCAAATGGTGCTTTTGGCAGAACGCGCACGTGGATTTCTACCAAACGACGTGCTAAGCATGCCGATGCTGCTCTTTTTAGCACCCGCGCACGGATTTGTGCGAAAACGCGTTTTAAGCATGGACATGCATCTTTTGGTAGACGCGGATGAAGTTTTCTGCAAAACCACAAGATGTGCATGCAAATGGTGCTTTTGGCAGAACGCGCACGTGGATTTCTACCAAACGACGTGCTAAGCATGCCCATGCTGCTCTTTTTAGCACCCGCGCACGGATTTGTGCGAAAACGCGTTTTAAGCATGCACATGCATCTTTTGGTAGACGCGGATGAAGTTTTCTGCAAAACCACAAGATGTGCATGCAAATGGTGCTTTTGGCAGAACGCGCACGTGGATTTCTACCAAACGACGTGCTAAGCATGCCGATGCTGCTCTTTTTAGCACCCCCGCACGGATTTGTGCGAAAACGCGTTTTAAGCATGCATATGCATCTTTTGGTAGACGCGGTTGAAGTTTTCTGCAAAACCACAAGATGTGCATGCAAATGGTGCTTTTGGCAGAACGCGCACGTGGATTTCTACCAAACGACGTGCTAAGCATGCCGATGCTGCTCTTTTTAGCACCCGCGCACGGATTTGTGCGAAACCGCGTTTTAAGCATGCACATGCATCTTTTGGTAGACGCGGATGAAGTTTTCTGCAAAACCACAAGATGTGCATGCAAATGGTGCTTTTGGCAGAACGCGCCCGTGGATTTCTACCAAACGACGTGCTAAGCATGCCGATGCTGCTTTTTTTAGCACCCGCGCACGCATTTGTGCGAAAACGCGTTTTAAGCATGCACATGCATCTTTTGGTAGACGCGGATGAAGTTTTCTGCAAAACCACAAGATGTGCATGCAAATGGTGCTTTTGCAGAACGCGCACGTGGATTTCTACCAAACGACGTGCTAAGCATGCCGATGCTGCTCTTTTTAGCACCCGCGCACGGATTTGTGCGAAAACGCGTTTTAAGCATGCACATGCATCTTTTGGTAGACGCGGATGAAGTTTTCTGCAAAACCACAAGATGTGCATGCAAATGGTGCTTTTGGCAGAACGCGCACGTGGATTTCTACCAAACGACGTGCTAAGCATGCCGATGCTGCTCTTTTTAGCACCCGCGCACGCATTTGTGCGAAAACGCGTTTTAAGCATGCACATGCATCTTTTGGTAGACGCGGATGAAGTTTTCTGCAAAACCACAAGATGTGCATGCAAATGGTGTTTTTTGCAGAACGCGCACGTGGATTTCTACCAAACGACGTGCTAAGCATGCCGATGCTACTCTTTTTAGCACCCGCGCACGCATTTGTGCGAAAACCCGTTTTAAGCATGCACATGCATCTTTTGGTAGACGCGGATGAAGTTTTCCACAAAACCACAAGATGTGCATGCAAATGGTGCTTTTTGCAGAACGCGCACGTGGATTTCTACCAAACGACGTGCTAAGCATGCCGATGCTGCTCTTTTTAGCACCCGCGCACGGATTTGTGCGAACACGCGTTTTAAGCATGCACATGCATCTTTTGGTAGACGCGGATGAAGTTTTCTGCAAAACCACAAGATGTGCATGCAAATGGTGCTTTTGGCAGAACGCGCACGTGGATTTCTACCAAACGACGTGCTAAGCATGCCGATGCTGCTCTTTTTAGCACCCGCGCACGCATTTGTGCGAAAACGCGTTTTAAGCATGCACATGCATCTTTTGGTAGACGCGGATGAAGTTTTCTGCAAAACCACAAGATGTGCATGCAAATGGTGCTTTTGGCAGAACGCGCACGTGGATTTCTACCAAACGACGTGCTAAGCATGCCGATGCTGCTCTTTTTAGCACCCGCGCACGGATTTGTACGAAAACGCGTTTTAAGCATGCACATGCATCTTTTGGTAGACGCGGATGAAGTTTTCTGCAAAACCACAAGATGTGCATGCAAATGGTGCTTTTGGCAGAACGCGCACGTGGATTTCTACCAAACGACGTGCTAAGCATGCCGATGCTGCTCTTTTTAGCACCCGCGCACGGATTTGTGCGAAAACGCGTTTTAAGCATGCACATGCATCTTTTGGTAGACGCGGATGAAGTTTTCTGCAAAACCACAAGATGTGCATGCAAATGGTGCTTTTGGCAGAACGCGCACGTGGATTTCTACCAAACGACGTGCTAAGCATGCCGATGCTGCTCTTTTTAGCACCCGCGCACGGATTTGTGCGAAAACGCGTTTTAAGCATGCACATGCATCTTTTGGTAGACGCGGATGAAGTTTTCTGCAAAACCACAAGATGTGCATGCAAATGGTGCTTTTTGCAGAACGCGCACGTGGATTTCTACCAAACGACGTGCTAAGCATGCCGATGCTGCTCTTTTTAGCACCCGCGCACGCATTTGTGCGAAAACGCGTTTTAAGCATGCACATGCATCTTTTGGTAGACGCGGATGAAGTTTTCTGCAAAACCACAAGATGTGCATGCAAATGGTGCTTTTGGCAGAACGCGCACGTGGATTTCTACCAAACGACGTGCTAAGCATGCCGATGCTGCTCTTTTTAGCACCCGCGCACGCATTTGTGCGAAAACGCGTTTTAAGCATGAACATGCATCTTTTGGTAGACGCGGATGAAGTTTTCTGCAAAACCACAAGATGTGCATGCAAATGGTGCTTTTTGCAGAACGCGCACGTGGATTTCTACCAAACGACGTGCTAAGCATGCCGATGCTGCTCTTTTTAGCACCCGCGCACGCATTTGTGCGAAAACGCGTTCTAAGCATACACATGCATCTTTTGGTAGACGCGGATGAAGTTTTCTGCAAAACCACAAGATGTGCATGCAAATGGTGCTTTTTGCAGAACGCGCACGTGGATTTCTACCAAACGACGTGCTAAGCATGCCGATGCTGCTCTTTTTAGCACCCGCGCACGGATTTGTGCGAAAACGCGTTTTAAGCAGGCACATGCATCTTTTGGTAGACGCGGATGAAGTTTTCTGCAAAACCACAAGATGTGCATGCAAATGGTGCTTTTGGCAGAACGCGCACGTGGATTTCTACCAAACGACGTGCTAAGCATGCCGATGCTGCTCTTTTTAGCACCCGCGCACGGATTTGTGCGAAAACGCGTTTTAAGCATGCACATGCAACTTTTGTTAGACGCGGATGAAGTTTTCTGCAAAACCACAAGATGTGCATGCAAATGGGGCTTTTGGCAGAACGCGCACGTGGATTTCTACCAAACGACGTGCTAAGCATGCCGATGCTGCTCTTTTTAGCACCCGCGCACGGATTTGTGCGAAAACGCGTTTTAAGCATGCACATGCATCTTTTGGTAGACGCGGATGAAGTTTTCTGCAAAACCACAAAATGTGCATGCAAATGGTGCTTTTGGCAGAACGCGCACGTGGATTTCTACCAAACGACGTGCTAAGCATGCCGATGCTGCTCTTTTTAGCACCCGCGCACGCATTTGTGCGAAAACGCGTTTTAAGCATGCACATGCATCTTTTGGTAGACGCGGATGAAGTTTTCTGCAAAACCACAAGATGTGCATGCAAATGGTGCTTTTGGCAGAACGCGCACGTGGATTTCTACCAAACGACGTGCTAAGCATGCCGATGCTGCTCTTTTTAGCACCCGCGCACGGATTTGTGCGAAAACGCGTTTTAAGCATGCACATGCATCTTTTGGTAGACGCGGATGAAGTTTTCTGCAAAACCACAAGATGTGCATGCAAATGGTGCTTTTGGCAGAACGCGCACGTGGATGTCTACCAAACGACGTGCTAAGCATGCCGATGCTGCTCTTTTTAGCACCCGCGCACGGATTTGTGCGAAAACGCGTTTTAAGCATGCACATGCATCTTTTGGTAGACGCGGATGAAGTTTTCTGCAAAACCACAAGATGTGCATGCAAATGGTGCTTTTTGCAGAACGCGCACGTGGATTTCTACCAAACGACGTGCTAAGCATGCCGATGCTGCTCTTTTTAGCACCCGCGCACGCATTTGTGCGAAAACGCGTTTTAAGCATGCACATGCATCTTTTGGTAGACGCGGATGAAGTTTTCTGCAAAACCACAAGATGTGCATGCAAATGGTGCTTTTGGCAGAACGCGCACGTGGATTTCTACCAAACGACGTACTAAGCATGCCGATGCTGCTCTTTTTAGCACCCGCGCACGCATTTGTGCGAAAACGCGTTTTAAGCATGAACATGCATCTTTTGGTAGACGCGGATGAAGTTTTCTGCAAAACCACAAGATGTGCATGCAAATGGTGCTTTTTGCAGAACGCGCACGTGGATTTCTACCAAACGACGTGCTAAGCATGCCGATGCTGCTCTTTTTAGCACCCGCGCACGCATTTGTGCGAAAACGCGTTCTAAGCATACACATGCATCTTTTGGTAGACGCGGATGAAGTTTTCTGCAAAACCACAAGATGTGCATGCAAATGGTGCTTTTGGCAGAACGCGCACGTGGATTTCTACCAAACGACGTGCTAAGCATGCCGATGCTGCTCTTTTTAGCACCCGCGCACGGATTTGTACGAAAACGCGTTTTAAGCATGCACATGCATCTTTTGGTAGACGCGGATGAAGTTTTCTGCAAAACCACAAGATGTGCATGCAAATGGTGCTTTTGGCAGAACGCGCACGTGGATTTCTACCAAACGACGTGCTAAGCATGCCGATGCTGCTCTTTTTAGCACCCGCGCACGGATTTGTGCGAAAACGCGTTTTAAGCATGCACATGCATCTTTTGGTAGACGCGGATGAAGTTTTCTGCAAAACCACAAGATGTGCATGCAAATGGTGCTTTTGGCAGAACGCGCACGTGGATTTCTACCAAACGACGTGCTAAGCATGCCGATGCTGCTCTTTTTAGCACCCGCGCACGGATTTGTGCGAAAACGCGTTTTAAGCATGCACATGCATCTTTTGGTAGACGCGGATGAAGTTTTCTGCAAAACCACAAGATGTGCATGCAAATGGTGCTTTTTGCAGAACGCGCACGTGGATTTCTACCAAACGACGTGCTAAGCATGCCGATGCAGCTCTTTTTAGCACCCGCGCACGCATTTGTGCGAAAACGCGTTTTAAGCATGCACATGCATCTTTTGGTAGACGCGGATGAAGTTTTCTGCAAAACCACAAGATGTGCATGCAAATGGTGCTTTTGGCAGAACGCGCACGTGGATTTCTACCAAACGACGTGCTAAGCATGCCGATGCTGCTCTTTTTAGCACCCGCGCACGCATTTGTGCGAAAACGCGTTTTAAGCATGAACATGCATCTTTTGGTAGACGCGGATGAAGTTTTCTGCAAAACCACAAGATGTGCATGCAAATGGTGCTTTTTGCAGAACGCGCACGTGGATTTCTACCAAACGACGTGCTAAGCATGCCGATGCTGCTCTTTTTAGCACCCGCGCACGCATTTGTGCGAAAACGCGTTCTAAGCATACACATGCATCTTTTGGTAGACGCGGATGAAGTTTTCTGCAAAACCACAAGATGTGCATGCAAATGGTGCTTTTTGCAGAACGCGCACGTGGATTTCTACCAAACGACGTGCTAAGCATGCCGATGCTGCTCTTTTTAGCACCCGCGCACGGATTTGTGCGAAAACGCGTTTTAAGCAGGCACATGCATCTTTTGGTAGACGCGGATGAAGTTTTCTGCAAAACCACAAGATGTGCATGCAAATGGTGCTTTTGGCAGAACGCGCACGTGGATTTCTACCAAACGACGTGCTAAGCATGCGATGCTGCTCTTTTTAGCACCCGCGCACGGATTTGTGCGAAAACGCGTTTTAAGCATGCACATGCAACTTTTGTTAGATGCGGATGAAGTTTTCTGCGAAACCACAAGATGTGCATGCAAATGGGGCTTTTGGCAGAACGCGCACGTGGATTTCTACCAAACGACGTGCTAAGCATGCCGATGCTGCTCTTTTTAGCACCCGCGCACGGATTTGTGCGAAAACGCGTTTTAAGCATGCACATGCATCTTTTGGTAGACGCGGATGAAGTTTTCTGCAAAACCACAAAATGTGCATGCAAATGGTGCTTTTGGCAGAACGCGCACGTGGATTTCTACCAAACGACGTGCTAAGCATGCCGATGCTGCTCTTTTTAGCACCCGCGCACGCATTTGTGCGAAAACGCGTTTTAAGCATGCACATGCATCTTTTGGTAGACGCGGATGAAGTTTTCGCAAAACCACAAGATGTGCATGCAAATGATGCTTTTGGCAGAACGCGCACGTGGATTTCTACCAAACGACGTGCTAAGCATGCCGATGCTGCTCTTTTTAGCACCCGCGCACGGATTTGTGCGAAAACGCGGTTTTAAGCATGCACATGCATCTTTTGGTAGACGCGGATGAAGTTTTCTGCAAAACCACAAGATGTGCATGCAAATGGTGCTTTTGGCAGAACGCGCACGTGGATTTCTACCAAACGACGTGCTAAGCATGCCGATGCTGCTCTTTTTAGCACCCGCGCACGGATTTGTGCGAAAACGCGTTTTAAGCATGCACATGCATCTTTTGGTAGACGCGGATGAAGTTTTCTGCAAAACCACAAGATGTGCATGCAAATGGTGCTTTTTGCAGAACGCGCACGTGGATTTCTACCAAACGACGTGCTAAGCATGCCGATGCTGCTCTTTTTAGCACCCGCGCACGCATTTGTGCGAAAACGCGTTTTAAGCATCCACATGCATCTTTTGGTAGACGCGGATGAAGTTTTCTGCAAAACCACAAGATGTGCATGCAAATGGTGCTTTTGGCAGAACGCGCACGTGGATTTCTACCAAACGACGTACTAAGCATGCCGATGCTGCTCTTTTTAGCACCCGCGCACGCATTTGTGCGAAAACGCGTTTTAAGCATGAACATGCATCTTTTGGTAGACGCGGATGAAGTTTTCTGCAAAACCACAAGATGTGCATGCAAATGGTGCTTTTTGCAGAACGCGCACGTGGATTTCTACCAAACGACGTGCTAAGCATGCCGATGCTGCTCTTTTAGCACCCCGCGCACGCATTTGTGCGAAAACGCGTTCTAAGCATACACATGCATCTTTTGGTAGACGCGGATGAAGTTTTCTGCAAAACCACAAGATGTGCATGCAAATGGTGCTTTTTGCAGAACGCGCACGTGGATTTCTACCAAACGACGTGCTAAGCATGCCGATGCTGCTCTTTTTAGCACCCGCGCACGGATTTGTGCGAAAACGCGTTTTAAGCATGCACATGCAACTTTTGTTAGACGCGGATGAAGTTTTCTGCAAAACCACAAGATGTGCATGCAAATGGGGCTTTTGGCAGAACGCGCACGTGGATTTCTACCAAACGACGTGCTAAGCATGCCGATGCTGCTCTTTTTAGCACCCGCGCACGGATTTGTGCGAAAACGCGTTTTAAGCATGCACATGCATCTTTTGGTAGACGCGGATGAAGTTTTCTGCAAAACCACAAAATGTGCATGCAAATGGTGCTTTTGGCAGAACGCGCACGTGGATTTCTACCAAACGACGTGCTAAGCATGCCGATGCTGCTCTTTTTAGCACCCGCGCACGCATTTGTGCGAAAACGCGTTTTAAGCATGCACATGCATCTTTTGGTAGACGCGGATGAAGTTTTCTGCAAAACCACAAGATGTGCATGCAAATGGGGCTTTTGGCAGAACACGCACGTGATTTCTACCAAACGACGTGCTAAGCATGCCGATGCTGCTCTTTTTAGCACCCGCGCACGGATTTGTGCGAAAACGCGTTTTAAGCATGCACATGCATCTTTTGGTAGACGCGGATGAAGTTTTCTGCAAAACCACAAAATGTGCATGCAAATGGTGCTTTTGGCAGAACGCGCACGTGGATTTCTACCAAACGACGTGCTAAGCATGCCGATGCTGCTCTTTTTAGCACCCGCGCACGCATTTGTGCGAAAACGCGTTTTAAGCATGCACATGCATCTTTTGGTAGACGCGGATGAAGTTTTCTGCAAAACCACAAGATGTGCATGCAAATGGTGCTTTTGGCAGAACGCGCACGTGGATTTCTACCAAACGACGTGCTAAGCATGCCGATGCTGCTCTTTTTAGCACCCGCGCACGGATTTGTGCGAAAACGCGTTTTAAGCATGCACATGCATCTTTTGGTAGACGCGGATGAAGTTTTCTGCAAAACCACAAGATGTGCATGCAAATGGTGCTTTTGGCAGAACGCGCACGTGGATTTCTACCAAACGACGTGCTAAGCATGCCGATGCTGCTCTTTTTAGCACCCGCGCACGGATTTGTGCGAAAACGCGTTTTAAGCATGCACATGCATCTTTTGGTAGACGCGGATGAAGTTTTCTGCAAAACCACAAGATGTGCATGCAAATGGTGCTTTTTGCAGAACGCGCACGTGGATTTCTACCAAACGACGTGCTAAGCATGCCGATGCTGCTCTTTTTAGCACCCGCGCACGCATTTGTGCGAAAACGCGTTTTAAGCATGCACATGCATCTTTTGGTAGACGCGGATGAAGTTTTCTGCAAAACCACAAGATGTGCATGCAAATGGTGCTTTTGGCAGAACGCGCACGTGGATTTCTACCAAACGACGTACTAAGCATGCCGATGCTGCTCTTTTTAGCACCCGCGCACGCATTTGTGCGAAAACGCGTTTTAAGCATGAACATGCATCTTTTGGTAGACGCGGATGAAGTTTCTGCAAAACCACAAGATGTGCATGCAAATGGTGCTTTTTGCAGAACGCGCACGTGGATTTCTACCAAACGACGTGCTAAGCATGCCGATGCTGCTCTTTTTAGCACCCGCGCACGCATTTGTGCGAAAACGCGTTCTAAGCATACACATGCATCTTTTGGTAGACGCGGATGAAGTTTTCTGCAAAACCACAAGATGTGCATGCAAATGGTGCTTTTTGCAGAACGCGCACGTGGATTTCTACCAAACGACGTGCTAAGCATGCCGATGCTGCTCTTTTTAGCACCCGCGCACGGATTTGTGCGAAAACGCGTTTTAAGCATGCACATGCAACTTTTGTTAGACGCGGATGAAGTTTTCTGCAAAACCACAAGATGTGCATGCAAATGGGGCTTTTGGCAGAACGCGCACGTGGATTTCTACCAAACGACGTGCTAAGCATGCCGATGCTGCTCTTTTTAGCACCCGCGCACGGATTTGTGCGAAAACGCGTTTTAAGCATGCACATGCATCTTTTGGTAGACGCGGATGAAGTTTTCTGCAAAACCACAAAATGTGCATGCAAATGGTGCTTTTGGCAGAACGCGCACGTGGATTTCTACCAAACGACGTGCTAAGCATGCCGATGCTGCTCTTTTTAGCACCCGCGCACGCATTTGTGCGAAAACGCGTTTTAAAGCATGCACATGCATCTTTTGGTAGACGCGGATGAAGTTTTCTGCAAAACCACAAGATGTGCATGCAAATGGGGCTTTTGGCAGAACACGCACGTGGATTTCTACCAAACGACGTGCTAAGCATGCCGATGCTGCTCTTTTTAGCACCCGCGCACGGATTTGTGCGAAAACGCGTTTTAAGCATGCACATGCATCTTTTGGTAGACGCGGATGAAGTTTTCTGCAAAACCACAAAATGTGCATGCAAATGGTGCTTTTGGCAGAACGCGCACGTGGATTTCTACCAAACGACGTGCTAAGCATGCCGATGCTGCTCTTTTTAGCACCCGCGCACGCATTTGTGCGAAAACGCGTTTTAAGCATGCACATGCATCTTTTGGTAGACGCGGATGAAGTTTTCTGCAAAACCACAAGATGTGCATGCAAATGGTGCTTTTTGCAGAACGCGCACGTGGATTTCTACCAAACGACGTGCTAAGCATGCCGATGCTGCTCTTTTTAGCACCCGCGCACGCATTTGTGCGAAAACGCGTTCTAAGCATACACCTGCATCTTTTGGTAGACGCGGATGAAGTTTTCTGCAAAACCACAAGATGTGCATGCAAATGGTGCTTTTTGCAGAACGCGCACGTGGATTTCTACCAAACGACGTGCTAAGCATGCCGATGCTGCTCTTTTTAGCACCCGCGCACGGATTTGTGCGAAAACGCGTTTTAAGCAGGCACATGCATCTTTTGGTAGACGCGGATGAAGTTTTCTGCAAAACCACAAGATGTGCATGCAAATGGTGCTTTTGGCAGAACGCGCACGTGGATTTCTACCAAACGACGTGCTAAGCATGCCGATGCTGCTCTTTTTAGCACCCGCGCACGGATTTGTGCGAAAACGCGTTTTAAGCATGCACATGCAACTTTTGTTAGACGCGGATGAAGTTTTCTGCAAAACCACAAGATGTGCATGCAAATGGGGCTTTTGGCAGAACGCGCAC
Source organism: Dermacentor andersoni (assembly GCF_023375885.2). Classification (NCBI taxonomy): domain Eukaryota; kingdom Metazoa; phylum Arthropoda; class Arachnida; order Ixodida; family Ixodidae; genus Dermacentor; species Dermacentor andersoni. Next base: position 108,280 of record NW_027314877.1, on the reverse strand, counting down.
GTGGATTTCTACCAAACGACGTGCTAAGCATGCCGATGCTGCTCTTTTTAGCACCCGCGCACGGATTTGTGCGAAAACGCGTTTTAAGCATGCACATGCATCTTTTGGTAGACGCGGATGAAGTTTTCTGCAAAACCACAAAATGTGCATGCAAATGGTGCTTTTGGCAGAACGCGCACGTGGATTTCTACCAAACGACGTGCTAAGCATGCCGATGCTGCTCTTTTTAGCACCCGCGCACGCATTTGTGCGAAAACGCGTTTTAAGCATGCACATGCATCTTTTGGTAGACGCGGATGAAGTTTTCTGCAAAACCACAAGATGTGCATGCAAATGGGGCTTTTGGCAGAACGCGCACGTGGATTTCTACCAAACGACGTGCTAAGCATGCCGATGCTGCTCTTTTTAGCACCCGCGCACGGATTTGTGCGAAAACGCGTTTTAAGCATGCACATGCATCTTTTGGTAGACGCGGATGAAGTTTTCTGCAAAACCACAAAATGTGCATGCAAATGGTGCTTTTGGCAGAACGCGCACGTGGATTTCTACCAAACGACGTGCTTAGCATGCCGATGCTGCTCTTTTTAGCACCCGCGCACGCATTTGTGCGAAAACGCGTTTTAAGCATGCACATGCATCTTTTGGTAGACGCGGATGAAGTTTTCTGCAAAACCACAAGATGTGCATGCAAATGGTGCTTTTGGCAGAACGCGCACGTGGATTTCTACCAAACGACGTGCTAAGCATGCCGATGCTGCTCTTTTTAGCACCCGCGCACGGATTTGTGCGAAAACGCATTTTAAGCATGCACATGCATCTTTTGGTAGACGCGGATGAAGTTTTTCTGCAAAACCACAAGATCTGCATGCAAATGGTGCTTTTGGCAGAACGCGCACGTGGATTTCTACCAAACGACGTGCTAAGCATGCCGATGCTGCTCTTTTTAGCACCCGCGCACGGATTTGTGCGAAAACGCGTTTTAAGCATGCACATGCATCTTTTGGTAGACGCGGATGAAGTTTTCTGCAAAACCACAAGATGTGCATGCAAATGGTGCTTTTGGCAGAACGCGCACGTGGATTTCTACCAAACGACGTGCTAAGCATGCCGATGCTGCTCTTTTTAGCACCCGCGCACGGATTTTTGCGAAAACGCGTTTTAAGCATGCACATGCATCTTTTGGTAGACGCGGATGAAGTTTTCTGCAAAACCACAAGATGTGCATGCAAATGGTGCTTTTGGCAGAACGCGCACGTGGATTTCTACCAAACGACGTGCTAAGCATGCCGATGCTGCTCTTTTTAGCACCCGCGCACGGATTTGTGCGAAAACGCGTTTTAAGCATGCACATGCATCTTTTGGTAGACGCGGATGAAGTTTTCTGCAAAACCACAAGATGTGCATGCAAATGGTGCTTTTGGCAGAACGCGCACGTGGATTTCTACCAAACGACGTGCTAAGCATGCCGATGCTGCTCTTTTTAGCACCCGCGCACGGATTTGTGCGAAAACGCGTTTTAAGCATGCACATGCATCTTTTGGTAGACGCGGATGAAGTTTTCTGCAAAACCACAAGATGTGCATGCAAATGGTGCTTTTGGCAGAACGCGCACGTGGATTTCTACCAAACGACGTGCTAAGCATGCCGATGCTGCTCTTTTTAGCACCCGCGCACGCATTTGTGCGAAAACGCGTTTTAAGCATGCACATGCATCTTTTGGTAGACGCGGATGAAGTTTTCTGCAAAACCACAAGATGTGCATGCAAATGGTGCTTTTGGCAGAACGCGCACGTGGATTTCTACCAAACGACGTGCTAAGCATGCCGATGCTGCTCTTTTTAGCACCCGCGCACGGATTTGTGCGAAAACGCGTTTTAAGCATGCACATGCATCTTTTGGTAGACGCGGATGACGTTTTCTGCAAAACCACAAGATGTGCATGCAAATGGTGCTTTTTGCAGAACGCGCACGTGGATTTCTACCAAACGACGTGCTAAGCATGCCGATGCTGCTCTTTTTAGCACCCGCGCACGCATTTGTGCGAAAACGCGTTTTAAGCATGCACATGCATCTTTTGGTAGACGCGGATGAAGTTTTCTGCAAAAACACAAGATGTGCATGCAAATGGTGCTTTTGGCAGAACGCGCACGTGGATTTCTACCAAACGAGGTGCTAAGCATGCCGATGCTGCTCTTTTTAGCACCCGCGCACGGATTTGTGCGAAAACGCGTTTTAAGCATGCACATGCATCTTTTGGTAGACGCGGATGAAGTTTTCTGCAAAACCACAAGATGTGCATGCAAATGGTTCTTTTGGCAGAACGCGCACGTGGATTTCTTCCAAACGACGTGCTAAGCATGCCGATGCTGCTCTTTTTAGCACCCGCGCACGGATTTGTGCGAAAACGCGTTTTAAGCATGCACATGCATCTTTTGGTAGACGCGGATGAAGTTTTCTGCAAAACCACAAGATGTGCATGCAAATGGTGCTTTTTGCAGAACGCGCACGTGGATTTCTACCAAACGACGTGCTAAGCATGCCGATGCTGCTCTTTTTAGCACCCGCGCACGGATTTGTGCGAAAACGCGTTTTAAGCATGCACATGCATCTTTTGGTAGACGCGGATGAAGTTTTCTGCAAAACCACAAGATGTGCATGCAAATGGTGCTTTTGGCAGAACGCGCACGTGGATTTCTACCAAACGACGTGCTAAGCATGCCGATGCTGCTCTTTTTAGCACCCGCGCACGGATTTGTGCGAAAACGCGTTTTAAGCATGCACATGCATCTTTTGTTAGACGCGGATGAAGTTTTCTGCAAAACCACAAGATGTGCATGCAAATGGTGCTTTTGGCAGAACGCGCACGTAGATTTCTACCAAACGACTTGCTAAGCATGCCGATGCTGCTCTTTTTAGCACCCGCGCACGGATTTGTGCGAAAACGCGTTTTAAGCATGCACATGCATCTTTTGGTAGACGCGGAGGAAGTTTTCTGCAAAACCACAAGATGTGCATGCAAATGGTGCTTTTGGCAGAACGCGCACGTGGATTTCTACCAAAGGACGTGCTAAGCATGCCGATGCTGCTCTTTTTAGCACCCGCGCACGCATTTGTGCGAAAACGCGTTTTAAGCATGCACATGCATCTTTTGGTAGACGCGGATGAAGTTTTCTGCAAAACCACAAGATGTGCATGCAAATGGTGCTTTTGGCAGAACGCGCACGTGGATTTCTACCAAACGACGTGCTAAGCATGCCGATGCTGCTCTTTTTAGCACCCGCGCACGCATTTGTGCGAAAACGCGTTTTAAGCATGCACATGCATCTTTTGGTAGACGCGGATGAAGTTTTCTGCAAAACCACAAGATGTGCATGCAAATGGTGCTTTTGGCAGAACGCGCACGTGGATTTCTACCAAACGACGTGCTAAGCATGCCGATGCTGCTCTTTTTAGCACCCGCGCACGGATTTGTGCGAAAACGCGTTTTAAGCATGCACATGCATCTTTTGGTAGACGCGGATGACGTTTTCTGCAAAACCACAAGATGTGCATGCAAATGGTGCTTTTTGCAGAACGCGCACGTGGATTTCTACCAAACGACGTGCTAAGCATGCCGATGCTGCTCTTTTTAGCACCCGCGCACGCATTTGTGCGAAAACGCGTTTTAAGCATGCACATGCATCTTTTGGTAGACGCGGATGAAGTTTTCTGCAAAAACACAAGATGTGCATGCAAATGGTGCTTTTGGCAGAACGCGCACGTGGATTTCTACCAAACGAGGTGCTAAGCATGCCGATGCTGCTCTTTTTAGCACCCGCGCACGGATTTGTGCGAAAACGCGTTTTAAGCATGCACATGCATCTTTTGGTAGACGCGGATGAAGTTTTCTGCAAAACCACAAGATGTGCATGCAAATGGTTCTTTTGGCAGAACGCGCACGTGGATTTCTTCCAAACGACGTGCTAAGCATGCCGATGCTGCTCTTTTTAGCACCCGCGCACGGATTTGTGCGAAAACGCGTTTTAAGCATGCACATGCATCTTTTGGTAGACGCGGATGAAGTTTTCTGCAAAACCACAAGATGTGCATGCAAATGGTGCTTTTGGCAGAACGCGCACGTGGATTTCTACCAAACGACGTGCTAAGCATGCCGATGCTGCTCTTTTTAGCACCCGCGCACGCATTTGTGCGAAAACGCGTTTTAAGCATGCACATGCATCTTTTGGTAGACGCGGATGAAGTTTTCTGCAAAACCACAAGATGTGCATGCAAATGGTGCTTTTGGCAGAACGCGCACGTGGATTTCTACCAAACGACGTGCTAAGCATGCCGATGCTGCTCTTTTTAGCACCCGCGCACGGATTTGTGCGAAAACGCGTTTTAAGCATGCACATGCATCTTTTGGTAGACGCGGATGACGTTTTCTGCAAAACCACAAGATGTGCATGCAAATGGTGCTTTTGGCAGAACGCGCACGTGCATTTCTACCAAACGACGTGCTAAGCATGCCGATGCTGCTCTTTTTAGCACCCGCGCACGCATTTGTGCGAAAACGCGTTTTAAGCATGCACATGCATCTTTTGGTAGACGCGGATGAAGTTTTCTGCAAAACCACAAGATGTGCATGCAAATGGTGCTTTTTGCAGAACGCGCACGTGGATTTCTACCAAACGACGTGCTAAGCATGCCGATGCTGCTCTTTTTAGCACCCGCGCACGCATTTGTGCGAAAACGCGTTTTAAGCATGCACATGCATCTTTTGGTAGACGCGGATGAAGTTTTCTGCAAAACCACAAGATGTGCATGCAAATGGTGCTTTTTGCAGAACGCGCACGTGGATTTCTACCAAACGACGTGCTAAGAATGCCGATGCTGCTCTTTTTAGCACCCGCGCACGCATTTGTGCGAAAACGCGTTTTAAGCATGCACATGCATCTTTTGGTAGACGCGGATGAAGTTTTCTGCAAAACCACAAGATGTGCATGCAAATGGTGCTTTTTGCAGAACGCGCACGTGGATTTCTACCAAACGACGTGCTAAGCATGCCGATGCTGCTCTTTTTAGCACCCGCGCACGCATTTGTGCGAAAACGCGTTCTAAGCATGCACATGCATCTTTTGGTAGACGCGGATGAAGTTTTCTGCAAAACCACAAGATGTGCATGCAAATGGTGCTTTTTGCAGAACGCGCACGTGGATTTCTACCAAACGACGTGCTAAGCATGCCGATGCTGCTCTTTTTAGCACCCGCGCACGGATTTGTGCGAAAACGCGTTTTAAGCATGCACATGCATCTTTTGGTAGACGCGGATGAAGTTTTCTGCAAAACCACAAGATGTGCATGCAAATGGTGCTTTTGGCAGAACGCGCACGTGGATTTCTACCAAACGACGTGCTAAGCATGCCGATGCTGCTCTTTTTAGCACCCGCGCACGGATTTGTGCGAAAACGCGTTTTAAGCATGCACATGCATCTTTTGTTAGACGCGGATGAAGTTTTCTGCAAAACCACAAGATGTGCATGCAAATGGTGCTTTTGGCAGAACGCGCACGTAGATTTCTACCAAACGACGTGCTAAGCATGCCGATGCTGCTCTTTTTAGCACCCGCGCACGGATTTGTGCGAAAACGCGTTTTAAGCATGCACATGCATCTTTTGGTAGACGCGGAGGAAGTTTTCTGCAAAACCACAAGATGTGCATGCAAATGGTGCTTTTGGCAGAACGCGCACGTGGATTTCTACCAAAGGACGTGCTAAGCATGCCGATGCTGCTCTTTTTAGCACCCGCGCACGCATTTGTGCGAAAACGCGTTTTAAGCATGCACATGCATCTTTTGGTAGACGCGGATGAAGTTTTCTGCAAAACCACAAGATGTGCATGCAAATGGTGCTTTTGGCAGAACGCGCACGTGGATTTCTACCAAACGACGTGCTAAGCATGCCGATGCTGCTCTTTTTAGCACCCGCGCACGGATTTGTGCGAAAACGCGTTTTAAGCATGCACATGCATCTTTTGGTAGACGCGGATGAAGTTTTCTGCAAAACCACAAGATGTGCATGCAAATGGTGCTTTTGGCAGAACGCGCACGTGGATTTCTACCAAACGACGTGCTAAGCATGCCGATGCTGCTCTTTTTAGCACCCGCGCACGGATTTGTGCGAAAACGCGTTTTAAGCATGCACATGCATCTTTTGGTAGACGCGGATGAAGTTTTCTGCAAAACCACAAGATGTGCATGCAAATGGTGCTTTTGGCAGAACGCGCACGTGGATTTCTACCAAACGACGTGCTAAGCATGCCGATGCTGCTCTTTTTAGCACCCGCGCACGCATTTGTGCGAAAACGCGTTTTAAGCATGCACATGCATCTTTTGGTAGACGCGGATGAAGTTTTCTGCAAAACCACAAGATGTGCATGCAAATGGTGCTTTTGGCAGAACGCGCACGTGGATTTCTACCAAACGACGTGCTAAGCATGCCGATGCTGCTCTTTTTAGCACCCGCGCACGGATTTGTGCGAAAACGCGTTTTAAGCATGCACATGCATCTTTTGGTAGGCGCGGATGACGTTTTCTGCAAAACCACAAGATGTGCATGCAAATGGTGCTTTTGGCAGAACGCGCACGTGCATTTCTACCAAACGACGTGCTAAGCATGCCGATGCTGCTCTTTTTAGCACCCGCGCACGCATTTGTGCGAAAACGCGTTTTAAGCATGCACATGCATCTTTTGGTAGACGCGGATGAAGTTTTCTGCAAAACCACAAGATGTGCATGCAAATGGTGCTTTTTGCAGAACGCGCACGTGGATTTCTACCAAACGACGTGCTAAGCATGCCGATGCTGCTCTTTTTAGCACCCGCGCACGCATTTGTGCGAAAACGCGTTTTAAGCATGCACATGCATCTTTTGGTAGACGCGGATGAAGTTTTCTGCAAAACCACAAGATGTGCATGCAAATGGTGCTTTTTGCAGAACGCGCACGTGGATTTCTACCAAACGACGTGCTAAGAATGCCGATGCTGCTCTTTTTAGCACCCGCGCACGCATTTGTGCGAAAACGCGTTTTAAGCATGCACATGCATCTTTTGGTAGACGCGGATGAAGTTTTCTGCAAAACCACAAGATGTGCATGCAAATGGTGCTTTTTGCAGAACGCGCACGTGGATTTCTACCAAACGACGTGCTAAGCATGCCGATGCTGCTCTTTTTAGCACCCGCGCACGCATTTGTGCGAAAACGCGTTCTAAGCATGCACATGCATCTTTTGGTAGACGCGGATGAAGTTTTCTGCAAAACCACAAGATGTGCATGCAAATGGTGCTTTTTGCAGAACGCGCACGTGGATTTCTACCAAACGACGTGCTAAGCATGCCGATGCTGCTCTTTTTAGCACCCGCGCACGGATTTGTGCGAAAACGCGTTTTAAGCATGCACATGCATCTTTTGGTAGACGCGGATGAAGTTTTCTGCAAAACCACAAGATGTGCATGCAAATGGTGCTTTTGGCAGAACGCGCACGTGGATTTCTACCAAACGACGTGCTAAGCATGCCGATGCTGCTCTTTTTAGCACCCGCGCACGGATTTGTGCGAAAACGCGTTTTAAGCATGCACATGCATCTTTTGTTAGACGCGGATGAAGTTTTCTGCAAAACCACAAGATGTGCATGCAAATGGTGCTTTTGGCAGAACGCGCACGTAGATTTCTACCAAACGACGTGCTAAGCATGCCGATGCTGCTCTTTTTAGCACCCGCGTACGGATTTGTGCGAAAACGCGTTTTAAGCATGCACATGCATCTTTTGGTAGACGCGGAGGAAGTTTTCTGCAAAACCACAAGATGTGCATGCAAATGGTGCTTTTGGCAGAACGCGCACGTGGATTTCTACCAAAGGACGTGCTAAGCATGCCGATGCTGCTCTTTTTAGCACCCGCGCACGCATTTGTGCGAAAACGCGTTTTAAGCATGCACATGCATCTTTTGGTAGACGCGGATGAAGTTTTCTGCAAAACCACAAGATGTGCATGCAAATGGTGCTTTTGGCAGAACGCGCACGTGGATTTCTACCAAACGACGTGCTAAGCATGCCGATGCTGCTCTTTTTAGCACCCGCGCACGGATTTGTGCGAAAACGCGTTTTAAGCATGCACATGCATCTTTTGGTAGACGCGGATGAAGTTTTCTGCAAAACCACAGGTGCATGCAAATGGTGCTTTTGGCAGAACGCGCACGTGGATTTCTACCAAACGACGTGCTAAGCATGCCGATGCTGCTCTTTTTAGCACCCGCGCACGCATTTGTGCGAAAACGCGTTTTAAGCATGAACATGCATCTTTTGGTAGACGCGGATGAAGTTTTCTGCAAAACCACAAGATGTGCATGCAAATGGTGCTTTTGGCAGAACGCGCACGTGGATTTCTACCAAACGACGTGCTAAGCATGCCGATGCTGCTCTTTTTAGCACCCGCGCACGGATTTGTGCGAAAACGCGTTTTAAGCATGCACATGCATCTTTTGTTAGACGCGGATGAAGTTTTCTGCAAAACCACAAGATGTGCATGCAAATGGTGCTTTTGGCAGAACGCGCACGTAGATTTCTACCAAACGACGTGCTAAGCATGCCGATGCTGCTCTTTTTAGCACCCGCGTACGGATTTGTGCGAAAACGCGTTTTAAGCATGCACATGCATCTTTTGGTAGACGCGGAGGAAGTTTTCTGCAAAACCACAAGATGTGCATGCAAATGGTGCTTTTGGCAGAACGCGCACGTGGATTTCTACCAAAGGACGTGCTAAGCATGCCGATGCTGCTCTTTTTAGCACCCGCGCACGCATTTGTGCGAAAACGCGTTTTAAGCATGCACATGCATCTTTTGGTAGACGCGGATGAAGTTTTCTGCAAAACCACAAGATGTGCATGCAAATGGTGCTTTTGGCAGAACGCGCACGTGGATTTCTACCAAACGACGTGCTAAGCATGCCGATGCTGCTCTTTTTAGCACCCGCGCACGGATTTGTGCGAAAACGCGTTTTAAGCATGCACATGCATCTTTTGGTAGACGCGGATGAAGTTTTCTGCAAAACCACAGGTGCATGCAAATGGTGCTTTTGGCAGAACGCGCACGTGGATTTCTACCAAACGACGTGCTAAGCATGCCGATGCTGCTCTTTTTAGCACCCGCGCACGCATTTGTGCGAAAACGCGTTTTAAGCATGAACATGCATCTTTTGGTAGACGCGGATGAAGTTTTCTGCAAAACCACAAGATGTGCATGCAAATGGTGCTTTTGGCAGAACGCGCACGTGGATTTCTACCAAACGACGTGCTAAGCATGCCGATGCTGCTCTTTTTAGCACCCGCGCACGGATTTGTGCGAAAACGCGTTTTAAGCATGCACATGCATCTTTTGGTAGACGCGGATGACGTTTTCTGCAAAACCACAAGATGTGCATGCAAATGGTGCTTTTGGCAGAACGCGCACGTGCATTTCTACCAAACGACGTGCTAAGCATGCCGATGCTGCTCTTTTTAGCACCCGCGCACGCATTTGTGCGAAAACGCGTTTTAAGCATGCACATGCATCTTTTGGTAGACGCGGATGAAGTTTTCTGCAAAACCACAAGATGTGCATGCAAATGGTGCTTTTTGCAGAACGCGCACGTGGATTTCTACCAAACGACGTGCTAAGCATGCCGATGCTGCTCTTTTTAGCACCCGCGCACGCATTTGTGCGAAAACGCGTTTTAAGCATGCACATGCATCTTTTGGTAGACGCGGATGAAGTTTTCTGCAAAACCACAAGATGTGCATGCAAATGGTGCTTTTTGCAGAACGCGCACGTGGATTTCTACCAAACGACGTGCTAAGAATGCCGATGCTGCTCTTTTTAGCACCCGCGCACGCATTTGTGCGAAAACGCGTTTTAAGCATGCACATGCATCTTTTGGTAGACGCGGATGAAGTTTTCTGCAAAACCACAAGATGTGCATGCAAATGGTGCTTTTTGCAGAACGCGCACGTGGATTTCTACCAAACGACGTGCTAAGCATGCCGATGCTGCTCTTTTTAGCACCCGCGCACGCATTTGTGCGAAAACGCGTTCTAAGCATGCACATGCATCTTTTGGTAGACGCGGATGAAGTTTTCTGCAAAACCACAAGATGTGCATGCAAATGGTGCTTTTTGCAGAACGCGCACGTGGATTTCTACCAAACGACGTGCTAAGCATGCCGATGCTGCTCTTTTTAGCACCCGCGCACGGATTTGTGCGAAAACGCGTTTTAAGCATGCACATGCATCTTTTGGTAGACGCGGATGAAGTTTTCTGCAAAACCACAAGATGTGCATGCAAATGGTGCTTTTGGCAGAACGCGCACGTGGATTTCTACCAAACGACGTGCTAAGCATGCCGATGCTGCTCTTTTTAGCACCCGCGCACGGATTTGTGCGAAAACGCGTTTTAAGCATGCACATGCATCTTTTGTTAGACGCGGATGAAGTTTTCTGCAAAACCACAAGATGTGCATGCAAATGGTGCTTTTGGCAGAACGCGCACGTAGATTTCTACCAAACGACGTGCTAAGCATGCCGATGCTGCTCTTTTTAGCACCCGCGTACGGATTTGTGCGAAAACGCGTTTTAAGCATGCACATGCATCTTTTGGTAGACGCGGAGGAAGTTTTCTGCAAAACCACAAGATGTGCATGCAAATGGTGCTTTTGGCAGAACGCGCACGTGGATTTCTACCAAAGGACGTGCTAAGCATGCCGATGCTGCTCTTTTTAGCACCCGCGCACGCATTTGTGCGAAAACGCGTTTTAAGCATGCACATGCATCTTTTGGTAGACGCGGATGAAGTTTTCTGCAAAACCACAAGATGTGCATGCAAATGGTGCTTTTGGCAGAACGCGCACGTGGATTTCTACCAAACGACGTGCTAAGCATGCCGATGCTGCTCTTTTTAGCACCCGCGCACGGATTTGTGCGAAAACGCGTTTTAAGCATGCACATGCATCTTTTGGTAGACGCGGATGAAGTTTTCTGCAAAACCACAGGTGCATGCAAATGGTGCTTTTGGCAGAACGCGCACGTGGATTTCTACCAAACGACGTGCTAAGCATGCCGATGCTGCTCTTTTTAGCACCCGCGCACGCATTTGTGCGAAAACGCGTTTTAAGCATGAACATGCATCTTTTGGTAGACGCGGATGAAGTTTTCTGCAAAACCACAAGATGTGCATGCAAATGGTGCTTTTGGCAGAACGCGCACGTGGATTTCTACCAAACGACGTGCTAAGCATGCCGATGCTGCTCTTTTTAGCACCCGCGCACGGATTTGTGCGAAAACGCGTTTTAAGCATGCACATGCATCTTTTGGTAGACGCGGATGACGTTTTCTGCAAAACCACAAGATGTGCATGCAAATGGTGCTTTTGGCAGAACGCGCACGTGCATTTCTACCAAACGACGTGCTAAGCATGCCGATGCTGCTCTTTTTAGCACCCGCGCACGCATTTGTGCGAAAACGCGTTTTAAGCATGCACATGCATCTTTTGGTAGACGCGGATGAAGTTTTCTGCAAAACCACAAGATGTGCATGCAAATGGTGCTTTTTGCAGAACGCGCACGTGGATTTCTACCAAACGACGTGCTAAGCATGCCGATGCTGCTCTTTTTAGCACCCGCGCACGCATTTGTGCGAAAACGCGTTTTAAGCATGCACATGCATCTTTTGGTAGACGCGGATGAAGTTTTCTGCAAAACCACAAGATGTGCATGCAAATGGTGCTTTTTGCAGAACGCGCACGTGGATTTCTACCAAACGACGTGCTAAGAATGCCGATGCTGCTCTTTTTAGCACCCGCGCACGCATTTGTGCGAAAACGCGTTTTAAGCATGCACATGCATCTTTTGGTAGACGCGGATGAAGTTTTCTGCAAAACCACAAGATGTGCATGCAAATGGTGCTTTTTGCAGAACGCGCACGTGGATTTCTACCAAACGACGTGCTAAGCATGCCGATGCTGCTCTTTTTAGCACCCGCGCACGCATTTGTGCGAAAACGCGTTCTAAGCATGCACATGCATCTTTTGGTAGACGCGGATGAAGTTTTCTGCAAAACCACAAGATGTGCATGCAAATGGTGCTTTTGGCAGAACGCGCACGTGGATTTCTACCAAACGACGTGCTAAGCATGCCGATGCTGCTCTTTTTAGCACCCGCGCACGGATTTGTGCGAAAACGCGTTTTAAGCATGCACATGCATCTTTTGGTAGACGCGGATGAAGTTTTCTGCAAAACCACAAGATGTGCATGCAAATGGTGCTTTTGGCAGAACGCGCACGTGGATTTCTACCAAACGACGTGCTAAGCATGCCGATGCTGCTCTTTTTAGCACCCGCGGACGGATTTGTGCGAAAACACGTTTTAAGCATGCACATGCATCTTTTGGTAGACGCGGATGAAGTTTTCTGCAAAACCACAAGATGTGCATGCAAATGGTGCTTTTGGCAGAACGCGCACGTGGATTTCTACCAAACGAGGTGCTAAGCATGCCGATGCTACTCTTTTTAGCACCCGCGCACGGATTTGTGCGAAAACGCGTTTTAAGCATGCACATGCATCTTTTGGTAGACGCGGATGAAGTTTTCTGCAAAACCACAAGATGTGCATGCAAATGGTTCTTTTGGCAGAACGCGCACGTGGATTTCTACCAAACGACGTGCTAAGCATGCCGATGCTGCTCTTTTTAGCACCCGCGCACGGATTTGTGCGAAAACGCGTTTTAAGCATGCACATGCATCTTTTGGTAGACGCGGATGAAGTTTTCTGCAAAACCACAAGATGTGCATGCAAATGGTGCTTTTGGCAGAACGCGCACGTGGATTTCTACCAAACGACGTGCTAAGCATGCCGATGCTGCTCTTTTTAGCACCCGCGCACGGATTTGTGCGAAAACGCGTTTTAAGCATGCACATGCATCTTTTGGTAGACGCGGATGAAGTTTTCTGCAAAACCACAAGATGTGCATGCATATGGTGCTTTTGGCAGAACGCGCACGTGGATTTCTACCAAACGACGTGCTAAGCATGCCGATGCTGCTCTTTATAGCACCCGCGCACGCATTTGTGCGAAAACGCGTTTTAAGCATGCACATGCATCTTTTGGTAGACGCGGATGAAGTTTTCTGCAAAACCACAAGATGTGCATGCAAATGGTGCTTTTGGCAGTACGCGCACGTGGATTTCTACCAAACGACGTGCTAAGCATGCCGATGCTGCTCTTTTTAGCACCCACGCACGCATTTGTGCGAAAACGCGTTTTAAGCATGCACATGCATCTTTTGGTAGACGCGGATGAAGTTTTCTGCAAAACCACAAGATGTGCATTCAAATAGTGCTTTTTGCAGAACGCGCACGTGGATTTCTACCAAACGACGTGCTAAGCATGCCGATGCTGCTCTTTTTAGCACCCGCGCACGCATTTGTGCGAAAACGCGTTTTAAGCATGCACATGCATCTTTTGGTAGACGCGGATGAAGTTTTCTGCAAAACCACAAGATGTGCATGCAAATGGTGCTTTTTGCAGAACGCGCACGTGGATTTCTACCAAACGACGTGCTAAGCATGCCGATGCTGCTTTTTTTAGCACCCGCGCACGGATTTGTGCGAAAACGCGTTTTAAGCATGCACATGCATCTTTTGGTAGACGCGGATGAAGTTTTCTGCAAAACCACAAAATGTGCATGCAAATGGTGCTTTTGGCAGAACGCGCACGTGGATTTCTACCAAACGACGTGCTAAGCATGCCGATGCTGCTCTTTTTAGCACCCGCGCACGCATTTGTGCGAAAACGCGTTTTAAGCATGCACATGCATCTTTTGGTAGACGCGGATGAAGTTTTCTGCAAAACCACAAGATGTGCATGCAAATGGTGCTTTTGGCAGAACGCGCACGTGGATTTCTACCAAACGACGTGCTAAGCATGCCGATGCTGCTCTTTTTAGCACCCGCGCACGGATTTGTGCGAAAACGCGTTTTAAGCATGCACATGCATCTTTTGGTAGACGCGGATGAAGTTTTCTGCAAAACCACAAGATGTGCATGCAAATGGTGCTTTTGGCAGAACGCGCACGTGGATTTCTACCAAACGACGTGCTAAGCATGCCGATGCTGCTCTTTTTAGCACCCGCGCACGGATTTGTGCGAAAACGCGTTTTAAGCATGCACATGCATCTTTTGGTAGACGCGGATGAAGTTTTCTGCAAAACCACAAGATGTGCATGCAAATGGTGCTTTTGGCAGAACGCGCACGTGGATTTCTACCAAACGACGTGCTAAGCATGCCGATGCTGCTCTTTTTAGCACCCGCGCACGGATTTGTGCGAAAACGCGTTTTAAGCATGCACATGCATCTTTTGGTAGACGCGGATGAAGTTTTCTGCAAAACCACAAGATGTGCATGCAAATGGTGCTTTTGGCAGAACGCGCACGTGGATTTCTACCAAACGACGTGCTAAGCATGCCGATGCTGCTCTTTTTAGCACCCGCGGACGGATTTGTGCGAGAACGCGTTTTAAGCATGCACATGCATCTTTTGGTAGACGCGGATGAAGTTTTCTGCAAAACCACAAGATGTGCATGCAAATGGTGCTTTTGGCAGAACGCGCACGTGGATTTCTACCAAACGAGGTGCTAAGCATGCCGATGCTACTCTTTTTAGCACCCGCGCACGGATTTGTGCGAAAACGCGTTTTAAGCATGCACATGCATCTTTTGGTAGACGCGGATGAAGTTTTCTGCAAAACCACAAGATGTGCATGCAAATGGTTCTTTTGGCAGAACGCGCACGTGGATTTCTACCAAACGACGTGCTAAGCATGCCGATGCTGCTCTTTTTAGCACCCGCGCACGGATTTGTGCGAAAACGCGTTTTAAGCATGCACATGCATCTTTTGGTAGACGCGGATGAAGTTTTCTGCAAAACCACAAGATGTGCATGCAAATGGTGCTTTTGGCAGAACGCGCACGTGGATTTCTACCAAACGACGTGCTAAGCATGCCGATGCTGCTCTTTTTAGCACCCGCGCACGGATTTGTGCGAAAACGCGTTTTAAGCATGCACATGCATCTTTTGGTAGACGCGGATGAAGTTTTCTGCAAAACCACAAGATGTGCATGCAAATGGTGCTTTTGGCAGAACGCGCACGTGGATTTCTACCAAACGACGTGCTAAGCATGCCGATGCTGCTCTTTTTAGCACCCGCGCACGCATTTGTGCGAAAACGCGTTTTAAGCATGCACATGCATCTTTTGGTAGACGCGGATGAAGTTTTCTGCAAAACCACAAGATGTGCATGCATATGGTGCTTTTGGCAGAACGCGCACGTGGATTTCTACCAAACGACGTGCTAAGCATGCCGATGCTGCTCTTTTTAGCACCCGCGCACGCATTTGTGCGAAAACGCGTTTTAAGCATGCACATGCATCTTTTGGTAGACGCGGATGAAGTTTTCTGCAAAACCACAAGATGTGCATGCAAATGGTGCTTTTGGCAGTACGCGCACGTGGATTTCTACCAAACGACGTGCTAAGCATGCCGATGCTGCTCTTTTTAGCACCCACGCACGCATTTGTGCGAAAACGCGTTTTAAGCATGCACATGCATCTTTTGGTAGACGCGGATGAAGTTTTCTGCAAAACCACAAGATGTGCATGCAAATAGTGCTTTTTGCAGAACGCGCACGTGGATTTCTACCAAACGACGTGCTAAGCATGCCGATGCTGCTCTTTTTAGCACCCGCGCACGCATTTGTGCGAAAACGCGTTTTAAGCATGCACATGCATCTTTTGGTAGACGCGGATGAAGTTTTCTGCAAAACCACAAGATGTGCATGCAAATGGTGCTTTTTGCAGAACGCGCACGTGGATTTCTACCAAACGACGTGCTAAGCATGCCGATGCTGCTTTTTTTAGCACCCGCGCACGGATTTGTGCGAAAACGCGTTTTAAGCATGCACATGCATCTTTTGGTAGACGCGGATGAAGTTTTCTGCAAAACCACAAAATGTGCATGCAAATGGTGCTTTTGGCAGAACGCGCACGTGGATTTCTACCAAACGACGTGCTAAGCATGCCGATGCTGCTCTTTTTAGCACCCGCGCACGCATTTGTGCGAAAACGCGTTTTAAGCATGCACATGCATCTTTTGGTAGACGCGGATGAAGTTTTCTGCAAGACCACAAGATGTGCATGCAAATGGTGCTTTTGGCAGAACGCGCACGTGGATTTCTACCAAACGACGTGCTAAGCATGCCGATGCTGCTCTTTTTAGCACCCGCGCACGGATTTGTGCGAAAACGCGTTTTAAGCATGCACATGCATCTTTTGGTAGACGCGGATGAAGTTTTCTGCAAAACCACAAGATGTGCATGCAAATGGTGCTTTTGGCAGAACGCGCACGTGGATTTCTACCAAACGACGTGCTAAGCATGCCGATGCTGCTCTTTTTAGCACCCGCGCACGGATTTGTGCGAAAACGCGTTTTAAGCATGCACATGCATCTTTTGGTAGACGCGGATGAAGTTTTCTGCAAAACCACAAGATGTGCATGCAAATGGTGCTTTTGGCAGAACGCGCACGTGGATTTCTACCAAACGACGTGCTAAGCATGCCGATGCTGCTCTTTTTAGCACCCGCGCACGCATTTGTGCGAAAACGCGTTTTAAGCATGCACATGCATCTTTTGGTAGACGCGGATGAAGTTTTCTGCAAAACCACAAGATGTGCATGCAAATGGTGCTTTTGGCAGTACGCGCACGTGGATTTCTACCAAACGACGTGCTAAGCATGCCGATGCTGCTCTTTTTAGCACCCACGCACGCATTTGTGCGAAAACGCGTTTTAAGCATGCACATGCATCTTTTGGTAGACGCGGATGAAGTTTTCTGCAAAACCACAAGATGTGCATGCAAATAGTGCTTTTTGCAGAACGCGCACGTGGATTTCTACCAAACGACGTGCTAAGCATGCCGATGCTGCTCTTTTTAGCACCCGCGCACGCATTTGTGCGAAAACGCGTTTTAAGCATGCACATGCATCTTTTGGTAGACGCGGATGAAGTTTTCTGCAAAACCACAAGATGTGCATGCAAATGGTGCTTTTTGCAGAACGCGCACGTGGATTTCTACCAAACGACGTGCTAAGCATGCCGATGCTGCTTTTTTTAGCACCCGCGCACGGATTTGTGCGAAAACGCGTTTTAAGCATGCACATGCATCTTTTGGTAGACGCGGATGAAGTTTTCTGCAAAACCACAAAATGTGCATGCAAATGGTGCTTTTGGCAGAACGCGCACGTGGATTTCTACCAAACGACGTGCTAAGCATGCCGATGCTGCTCTTTTTAGCACCCGCGCACGCATTTGTGCGAAAACGCGTTTTAAGCATGCACATGCATCTTTTGGTAGACGCGGATGAAGTTTTCTGCAAAACCACAAGATGTGCATGCAAATGGTGCTTTTGGCAGAACGCGCACGTGGATTTCTACCAAACGACGTGCTAAGCATGCCGATGCTGCTCTTTTTAGCACCCGCGCACGGATTTGTGCGAAAACGCGTTTTAAGCATGCACATGCATCTTTTGGTAGACGCGGATGAAGTTTTCTGCAAAACCACAAGATGTGCATGCAAATGGTGCTTTTGGCAGAACGCGCACGTGGATTTCTACCAAACGACGTGCTAAGCATGCCGATGCTGCTCTTTTTAGCACCCGCGCACGGATTTGTGCGAAAACGCGTTTTAAGCATGCACATGCATCTTTTGGTAGACGCGGATGAAGTTTTCTGCAAAACCACAAGATGTGCATGCAAATGGTGCTTTTGGCAGAACGCGCACGTGGATTTCTACCAAACGACGTGCTAAGCATGCCGATGCTGCTCTTTTTAGCACCCGCGCACGGATTTGTGCGAAAACGCGTTTTAAGCATGCACATGCATCTTTTGGTAGACGCGGATGAAGTTTTCTGCAAAACCACAAGATGTGCATGCAAATGGTGCTTTTGGCAGAACGCGCACGTGGATTTCTACCAAACGACGTGCTAAGCATGCCGATGCTGCTCTTTTTAGCACCCGCGGACGGATTTGTGCGAAAACGCGTTTTAAGCATGCACATGCATCTTTTGGTAGACGCGGATGAAGTTTTCTGCAAAACCACAAGATGTGCATGCAAATGGTGCTTTTGGCAGAACGCGCACGTGGATTTCTACCAAACGAGGTGCTAAGCATGCCGATGCTACTCTTTTTAGCACCCGCGCACGGATTTGTGCGAAAACGCGTTTTAAGCATGCACATGCATCTTTTGGTAGACGCGGATGAAGTTTTCTGCAAAACCACAAGATGTGCATGCAAATGGTTCTTTTGGCAGAACGCGCACGTGGATTTCTACCAAACGACGTGCTAAGCATGCCGATGCTGCTCTTTTTAGCACCCGCGCACGGATTTGTGCGAAAACGCGTTTTAAGCATGCACATGCATCTTTTGGTAGACGCGGATGAAGTTTTCTGCAAAACCACAAGATGTGCATGCAAATGGTGCTTTTGGCAGAACGCGCACGTGGATTTCTACCAAACGACGTGCTAAGCATGCCGATGCTGCTCTTTTTAGCACCCGCGCACGGATTTGTGCGAAAACGCGTTTTAAGCATGCACATGCATCTTTTGGTAGACGCGGATGAAGTTTTCTGCAAAACCACAAGATGTGCATGCAAATGGTGCTTTTGGCAGAACGCGCACGTGGATTTCTACCAAACGACGTGCTAAGCATGCCGATGCTGCTCTTTTTAGCACCCGCGCACGCATTTGTGCGAAAACGCGTTTTAAGCATGCACATGCATCTTTTGGTAGACGCGGATGAAGTTTTCTGCAAAACCACAAGATGTGCATGCATATGGTGCTTTTGGCAGAACGCGCACGTGGATTTCTACCAAACGACGTGCTAAGCATGCCGATGCTGCTCTTTTTAGCACCCGCGCACGCATTTGTGCGAAAACGCGTTTTAAGCATGCACATGCATCTTTTGGTAGACGCGGATGAAGTTTTCTGCAAAACCACAAGATGTGCATGCAAATGGTGCTTTTGGCAGTACGCGCACGTGGATTTCTACCAAACGACGTGCTAAGCATGCCGATGCTGCTCTTTTTAGCACCCACGCACGCATTTGTGCGAAAACGCGTTTTAAGCATGCACATGCATCTTTTGGTAGACGCGGATGAAGTTTTCTGCAAAACCACAAGATGTGCATGCAAATAGTGCTTTTTGCAGAACGCGCACGTGGATTTCTACCAAACGACGTGCTAAGCATGCCGATGCTGCTCTTTTTAGCACCCGCGCACGCATTTGTGCGAAAACGCGTTTTAAGCATGCACATGCATCTTTTGGTAGACGCGGATGAAGTTTTCTGCAAAACCACAAGATGTGCATGCAAATGGTGCTTTTTGCAGAACGCGCACGTGGATTTCTACCAAACGACGTGCTAAGCATGCCGATGCTGCTTTTTTTAGCACCCGCGCACGGATTTGTGCGAAAACGCGTTTTAAGCATGCACATGCATCTTTTGGTAGACGCGGATGAAGTTTTCTGCAAAACCACAAAATGTGCATGCAAATGGTGCTTTTGGCAGAACGCGCACGTGGATTTCTACCAAACGACGTGCTAAGCATGCCGATGCTGCTCTTTTTAGCACCCGCGCACGCATTTGTGCGAAAACGCGTTTTAAGCATGCACATGCATCTTTTGGTAGACGCGGATGAAGTTTTCTGCAAGACCACAAGATGTGCATGCAAATGGTGCTTTTGGCAGAACGCGCACGTGGATTTCTACCAAACGACGTGCTAAGCATGCCGATGCTGCTCTTTTTAGCACCCGCGCACGGATTTGTGCGAAAACGCGTTTTAAGCATGCACATGCATCTTTTGGTAGACGCGGATGAAGTTTTCTGCAAAACCACAAGATGTGCATGCAAATGGTGCTTTTGGCAGAACGCGCACGTGGATTTCTACCAAACGACGTGCTAAGCATGCCGATGCTGCTCTTTTTAGCACCCGCGCACGGATTTGTGCGAAAACGCGTTTTAAGCATGCACATGCATCTTTTGGTAGACGCGGATGAAGTTTTCTGCAAAACCACAAGATGTGCATGCAAATGGTGCTTTTGGCAGAACGCGCACGTGGATTTCTACCAAACGACGTGCTAAGCATGCCGATGCTGCTCTTTTTAGCACCCGCGCACGGATTTGTGCGAAAACGCGTTTTAAGCATGCACATGCATCTTTTGGTAGACGCGGATGAAGTTTTCTGCAAAACCACAAGATGTGCATGCAAATGGTGCTTTTGGCAGAACGCGCACGTGGATTTCTACCAAACGACGTGCTAAGCATGCCGATGCTGCTCTTTTTAGCACCCGCGGACGGATTTGTGCGAAAACGCGTTTTAAGCATGCACATGCATCTTTTGGTAGACGCGGATGAAGTTTTCTGCAAAACCACAAGATGTGCATGCAAATGGTGCTTTTGGCAGAACGCGCACGTGGATTTCTACCAAACGAGGTGCTAAGCATGCCGATGCTACTCTTTTTAGCACCCGCGCACGGATTTGTGCGAAAACGCGTTTTAAGCATGCACATGCATCTTTTGGTAGACGCGGATGAAGTTTTCTGCAAAACCACAAGATGTGCATGCAAATGGTTCTTTTGGCAGAACGCGCACGTGGATTTCTACCAAACGACGTGCTAAGCATGCCGATGCTGCTCTTTTTAGCACCCGCGCACGGATTTGTGCGAAAACGCGTTTTAAGCATGCACATGCATCTTTTGGTAGACGCGGATGAAGTTTTCTGCAAAACCACAAGATGTGCATGCAAATGGTGCTTTTGGCAGAACGCGCACGTGGATTTCTACCAAACGACGTGCTAAGCATGCCGATGCTGCTCTTTTTAGCACCCGCGCACGGATTTGTGCGAAAACGCGTTTTAAGCATGCACATGCATCTTTTGGTAGACGCGGATGAAGTTTTCTGCAAAACCACAAGATGTGCATGCAAATGGTGCTTTTGGCAGAACGCGCACGTGGATTTCTACCAAACGACGTGCTAAGCATGCCGATGCTGCTCTTTTTAGCACCCGCGCACGCATTTGTGCGAAAACGCGTTTTAAGCATGCACATGCATCTTTTGGTAGACGCGGATGAAGTTTTCTGCAAAACCACAAGATGTGCATGCAAATGGTGCTTTTGGCAGTACGCGCACGTGGATTTCTACCAAACGACGTGCTAAGCATGCCGATGCTGCTCTTTTTAGCACCCGCGCACGCATTTGTGCGAAAACGCGTTTTAAGCATGCACATGCATCTTTTGGTAGACGCGGATGAAGTTTTCTGCAAAACCACAAGATGTGCATGCAAATAGTGCTTTTTGCAGAACGCGCACGTGGATTTCTACCAAACGACGTGCTAAGCATGCCGATGCTGCTCTTTTTAGCACCCGCACACGCATTTGTGCGAAAACGCGTTTTAAGCATGCACATGCATCTTTTGGTAGACGCGGATGAAGTTTTCTGCAAAACCACAAGATGTGCATGCAAATGGTGCTTTTTGCAGAACGCGCACGTGGATTTCTACCAAACGACGTGCTAAGCATGCCGATGCTGCTTTTTTTAGCACCCGCGCACGGATTTGTGCGAAAACGCGTTTTAAGCATGCACATGCATCTTTTGGTAGACGCGGATGAAGTTTTCTGCAAAACCACAAAATGTGCATGCAAATGGTGCTTTTGGCAGAACGCGCACGTGGATTTCTACCAAACGACGTGCTAAGCATGCCGATGCTGCTCTTTTTAGCACCCGCGCACGCATTTGTGCGAAAACGCGTTTTAAGCATGCACATGCATCTTTTGGTAGACGCGGATGAAGTTTTCTGCAAGACCACAAGATGTGCATGCAAATGGTGCTTTTGGCAGAACGCGCACGTGGATTTCTACCAAACGACGTGCTAAGCATGCCGATGCTGCTCTTTTTAGCACCCGCGCACGGATTTGTGCGAAAACGCGTTTTAAGCATGCACATGCATCTTTTGGTAGACGCGGATGAAGTTTTCTGCAAAACCACAAGATGTGCATGCAAATGGTGCTTTTGGCAGAACGCGCACGTGGATTTCTACCAAACGACGTGCTAAGCATGCCGATGCTGCTCTTTTTAGCACCCGCGCACGGATTTGTGCGAAAACGCGTTTTAAGCATGCACATGCATCTTTTGGTAGACGCGGATGAAGTTTTCTGCAAAACCACAAGATGTGCATGCAAATGGTGCTTTTGGCAGAACGCGCACGTGGATTTCTACCAAACGACGTGCTAAGCATGCCGATGCTGCTCTTTTTAGCACCCGCGCACGGATTTGTGCGAAAACGCGTTTTAAGCATGCACATGCATCTTTTGGTAGACGCGGATGAAGTTTTCTGCAAAACCACAAGATGTGCATGCAAATGGTGCTTTTGGCAGAACGCGCACGTGGATTTCTACCAAACGACGTGCTAAGCATGCCGATGCTGCTCTTTTTAGCACCCGCGGACGGATTTGTGCGAAAACGCGTTTTAAGCATGCACATGCATCTTTTGGTAGACGCGGATGAAGTTTTCTGCAAAACCACAAGATGTGCATGCAAATGGTGCTTTTGGCAGAACGCGCACGTGGATTTCTACCAAACGAGGTGCTAAGCATGCCGATGCTACTCTTTTTAGCACCCGCGCACGGATTTGTGCGAAAACGCGTTTTAAGCATGCACATGCATCTTTTGGTAGACGCGGATGAAGTTTTCTGCAAAACCACAAGATGTGCATGCAAATGGTTCTTTTGGCAGAACGCGCACGTGGATTTCTACCAAACGACGTGCTAAGCATGCCGATGCTGCTCTTTTTAGCACCCGCGCACGGATTTGTGCGAAAACGCGTTTTAAGCATGCACATGCATCTTTTGGTAGACGCGGATGAAGTTTTCTGCAAAACCACAAGATGTGCATGCAAATGGTGCTTTTGGCAGAACGCGCACGTGGATTTCTACCAAACGACGTGCTAAGCATGCCGATGCTGCTCTTTTTAGCACCCGCGCACGGATTTGTGCGAAAACGCGTTTTAAGCATGCACATGCATCTTTTGGTAGACGCGGATGAAGTTTTCTGCAAAACCACAAGATGTGCATGCAAATGGTGCTTTTGGCAGAACGCGCACGTGGATTTCTACCAAACGACGTGCTAAGCATGCCGATGCTGCTCTTTTTAGCACCCGCGCACGCATTTGTGCGAAAACGCGTTTTAAGCATGCACATGCATCTTTTGGTAGACGCGGATGAAGTTTTCTGCAAAACCACAAGATGTGCATGCAAATGGTGCTTTTGGCAGTACGCGCACGTGGATTTCTACCAAACGACGTGCTAAGCATGCCGATGCTGCTCTTTTTAGCACCCGCGCACGCATTTGTGCGAAAACGCGTTTTAAGCATGCACATGCATCTTTTGGTAGACGCGGATGAAGTTTTCTGCAAAACCACAAGATGTGCATGCAAATAGTGCTTTTTGCAGAACGCGCACGTGGATTTCTACCAAACGACGTGCTAAGCATGCCGATGCTGCTCTTTTTAGCACCCGCACACGCATTTGTGCGAAAACGCGTTTTAAGCATGCACATGCATCTTTTGGTAGACGCGGATGAAGTTTTCTGCAAAACCACAAGATGTGCATGCAAATGGTGCTTTTTGCAGAACGCGCACGTGGATTTCTACCAAACGACGTGCTAAGCATGCCGATGCTGCTCTTTTTAGCACCCGCGCACGGATTTGTGCGAAAACGCGTTTTAAGCATGCACATGCATCTTTTGGTAGACGCGGATGAAGTTTTCTGCAAAACCACAATATGTGCATGCAAATGGTGCTTTTGGCAGAACGCGCACGTGGATTTCTACCAAACGACGTGCTAAGCATGCCGATGCTGCTCTTTTTAGCACCCGCGCACGCATTTGTGCGAAAACGCGTTTTAAGCATGCACATGCATCTTTTGGTAGACGCGGATGAAGTTTTCTGCAAAACCACAAGATGTGCATGCAAATGGTGCTTTTTGCAGAACGCGCACGTGGATTTCTACCAAACGACGTGCTAAGCATGCCGATGCTGCTCTTTTTAGCACCCGCGCACGCATTTGTGCGAAAACGCGTTCTAAGCATGCACATGCATCTTTTGGTAGACGCGGATGAAGTTTTCGGCAAAACCACAAGATGTGCATGCAAATGGTGCTTTTGGCAGAACGCGCACGTGGATTTCTACCAAACGACGTGCTAAGCATGCCGATGCTGCTCTTTTTAGCACCCGCGCACGGATTTGTGCGAAAACGCGTTTTAAGCATGCACATGCATCTTTTGGTAGACGCGGATGAAGTTTTCTGCAAAACCACAAGATGTGCATGCAAATGGTGCTTTTGGCAGAACGCGCACGTGGATTTCTACCAAACGACGTGCTAAGCATGCCGATGCTGCTCTTTTTAGCACCCGCGCACGGATTTGTGCGACAACGCGTTTTAAGCATGCACATGCATCTTTTGGTAGACGCGTATGAAGTTTTCTGCAAAACCACAAGATGTGCATGCAAATGGTGCTTTTGGCAGAACACGCACGTGGATTTCTACCAAACGACGTGCTAAGCATGCCGATGCTGCTCTTTTTAGCACCCGCGCACGGATTTGTGCGAAAAGGCGTTTTAAGCATGCACATGCATCTTTTGGTAGACGCGGATGAAGTTTTCTGCAAAACCACAAGATGTGCATGCAAATGGTGCTTTTGGCAGAACGCGCACGTGGATTTCTACCAAACGACGTGCTAAGCATGCCGATGCTGCTCTTTTTAGCACCCGCGCACGCATTTGTGCGAAAACGCGTTTTAAGCATGCACATGCATCTTTTGGTAGACGCGGATGAAGTTTTCTGCAAAACCACAAGATGTGCATGCAAATGGTGCTTTTTGCAGAACGCGCACGTGGATTTCTACCAAACGACGTGCTAAGCATGCCGATGCTGCTCTTTTTAGCACCCGCGCACGCATTTGTGCGAAAACGCGTTTTAAGCATGCACATGCATCTTTTGGTAGACGCGGATGAAGTTTTCTGCAAAACCACAAGATGTGCATGCAAATGGTGCTTTTTGCAGAACGCGCACGTGGATTTCTACCAAACGACGTGCTAAGCATGCCGATGCTGCTCTTTTTAGCACCCGCGCACGGATTTGTGCGAAAACGCGTTTTAAGCATGCACATGCAACTTTTGGTAGACGCGGATGAAGTTTTCTGCAAAACCACAAGATGTGCATGCAAATGGTGCTTTTGGCAGAACGCGCACGTGGATTTCTACCAAACGACGTGCTAAGCATGCCGATGCTGCTCTTTTTAGCACCCGCGCACGCATTTGTGCGAAAACGCGTTTTAAGCATGCACATGCATCTTTTGGTAGACGCGGATGAAGTTTTCTGCAAAACCACAAGATGTGCATGCAAATGGTGCTTTTTGCAGAACGCGCACGTGGATTTCTACCAAACGACGTGCTAAGCATGCCGATGCTGCTCTTTTTAGCACCCGCGCACGGATTTGTGCGAAAACGCGTTTTAAGCATGCACATGCATCTTTTGGTAGACGCGGATGAAGTTTTCTGCAAAACCACAAGATGTGCATGCAAATGGTGCTTTTGGCAGGACGCGCACGTGGATTTCTACCAAACGACGTGCTAAGCATGCCGATGCTGCTCTTTTTAGCACCCGCGCACGCATTTGTGCGAAAACGCGTTTTAAGCATGCACATGCATCTTTTGGTAGACGCGGATGAAGTTTTCTGCAAAACCACAAGATGTGCATGCAAATGGTGCTTTTTGCAGAACGCGCACGTGGATTTCTACCAAACGACGTGCTAAGCATGCCGATGCTGCTCTTTTTAGCACCCGCGCACGGATTTGTGCGAAAACGCGTTTTAAGCATGCACATGCATCTTTTGGTAGACGCGGATGAAGTTTTCTGCAAAACCACAAGATGTGCACGCAAATGGTGCTTTTGGCAGAACGCGCACGTGGATTTCTACCAAACGACGTGCTAAGCATGCCGATGCTGCTCTTTTTAGCACCCGCGCACGCATTTGTGCGAAAACGCGTTTTAAGCATGCACATGCATCTTTTGGTAGACGCGGATGAAGTTTTCTGCAAAACCACAAGATGTGCATGCAAATGGTGCTTTTGGCAGAACGCGCACGTGGATTTCTACCAAACGACGTGCTAAGCATGCCGATGCTGCTCTTTTTAGCACCCGCGCACGCATTTGTGCGAAAACGCGTTTTAAGCATGCACATGCATCTTTTGGTAGACGCGGATGAAGTTTTCTGCAAAACCACAAGATGTGCATGCAAATGGTGCTTTTTGCAGAACGCGCACGTGGATTTCTACCAAACGACGTGCTAAGCATGCCGATGCTGCTCTTTTTAGCACCCGCGCACGCATTTGTGCGAAAACGCGTTTTAAGCATGCACATGCATCTTTTGGTAGACGCGGATGAAGTTTTCTGCAAAACCACAAGATGTGCATGCAAATGGTGCTTTTTGCAGAACGCGCACGTGGATTTCTACCAAACGACGTGCTAAGCATGCCGATGCTGCTCTTTTTAGCACCCGCGCACGGATTTGTGCGAAAACGCGTTTTAAGTATGCACATGCATCTTTTGGTAGACGCGGATGAAGTTTTCTGCAAAACCACAAGATGTGCATGCAAATGGTGCTTTTGGCAGAACGCGCACGTGGATTTCTACCAAACGACGTGCTAAGCATGCCGATGCTGCTCTTTTTAGCACCCGCGCACGGATTTGTGCGAAAACGCGTTTTAAGCATGCACATGCATCTTTTGGTAGACGCGGATGAAGTTTTCTGCAAAACCACAAGATGTGCATGCAAATGGTGCTTTTGGCAGAACGCGCACGTGGATTTCTACCAAACGACGTGCTAAGCATGCCGATGCTGCTCTTTTTAGCACCCGCGCACGCATTTGTGCGAAAACGCGTTTTAAGCATGCACATGCATCTTTTGGTAGACGCGGAGGAAGTTTTCTGCAAAACCACAAGATGTGCATGCAAATGGTGCTTTTTGCAGAACGCGCACGTGGATTTCTACCAGACGACGTGCTAAGCATGCCGATGCTGCTCTTTTTAGCACCCGCGCACGGATTTGTGCGAAAACGCGTTTTAAGCATGCACATGCATCTTTTGGTAGACGCGGATGAAGTTTTCTGCAAAACCACAAGATGTGCATGCAAATGGTGCTTTTGGCAGAACGCGCACGTGGATTTCTACCAAACGACGTGCTAAGCATGCCGATGCTGCTCTTTTTAGCACCCGCGCACGGATTTGTGCGAAAAGGCGTTTTAAGCATGCACATGCATCTTTTGGTAGACGCGGATGAAGTTTTCTGCAAAACCACAAGATGTGCATGCAAATGGTGCTTTTGGCAGAACGCGCACGTGGATTTCTACCAAACGACGTGCTAAGCATGCCGATGCTGCTCTTTTTAGCACCCGCGCACGCATTTGTGCGAAAACGCGTTTTAAGCATGCACATGCATCTTTTGGTAGACGCGGATGAAGTTTTCTGCAAAACCACAAGATGTGCATGCAAATGGTGCTTTTTGCAGAACGCGCACGTGGATTTCTACCAAACGACGTGCTAAGCATGCCGATGCTGCTCTTTTTAGCACCCGCGCACGCATTTGTGCGAAAACGCGTTTTAAGCATGCACATGCATCTTTTGGTAGACGCGGATGAAGTTTTCTGCAAAACCACAAGATGTGCATGCAAATGGTGCTTTTTGCAGAACGCGCACGTGGATTTCTACCAAACGACGTGCTAAGCATGCCGATGCTGCTCTTTTTAGCACCCGCGCACGGATTTGTGCGAAAACGCGTTTTAAGCATGCACATGCAACTTTTGGTAGACGCGGATGAAGTTTTCTGCAAAACCACAAGATGTGCATGCAAATGGTGCTTTTGGCAGAACGCGCACGTGGATTTCTACCAAACGACGTGCTAAGCATGCCGATGCTGCTCTTTTTAGCACCCGCGCACGCATTTGTGCGAAAACGCGTTTTAAGCATGCACATGCATCTTTTGGTAGACGCGGATGAAGTTTTCTGCAAAACCACAAGATGTGCATGCAAATGGTGCTTTTTGCAGAACGCGCACGTGGATTTCTACCAAACGACGTGCTAAGCATGCCGATGCTGCTCTTTTTAGCACCCGCGCACGGATTTGTGCGAAAACGCGTTTTAAGCATGCACATGCATCTTTTGGTAGACGCGGATGAAGTTTTCTGCAAAACCACAAAATGTGCATGCAAATGGTGCTTTTGGCAGAACGCGCACGTGGATTTCTACCAAACGACGTGCTTAGCATGCCGATGCTGCTCTTTTTAGCACCCGCGCACGCATTTGTGCGAAAACGCGTTTTAAGCATGCACATGCATCTTTTGGTAGACGCGGATGAAGTTTTCTGCAAAACCACAAGATGTGCATGCAAATGGTGCTTTTGGCAGAACGCGCACGTGGATTTCTACCAAACGACGTGCTAAGCATGCCGATGCTGCTCTTTTTAGCACCCGCGCACGGATTTGTGCGAAAACGCATTTTAAGCATGCACATGCATCTTTTGGTAGACGCGGATGAAGTTTTCTGCAAAACCACAAGATCTGCATGCAAATGGTGCTTTTGGCAGAACGCGCACGTGGATTTCTACCAAACGACGTGCTAAGCATGCCGATGCTGCTCTTTTTAGCACCCGCGCACGGATTTGTGCGAAAACGCGTTTTAAGCATGCACATGCATCTTTTGGTAGACGCGGATGAAGTTTTCTGCAAAACCACAAGATGTGCATGCAAATGGTGCTTTTGGCAGAACGCGCACGTGGATTTCTACCAAACGACGTGCTAAGCATGCCGATGCTGCTCTTTTTAGCACCCGCGCACGGATTTTTGCGAAAACGCGTTTTAAGCATGCACATGCATCTTTTGGTAGACGCGGATGAAGTTTTCTGCAAAACCACAAGATGTGCATGCAAATGGTGCTTTTGGCAGAACGCGCACGTGGATTTCTACCAAACGACGTGCTAAGCATGCCGATGCTGCTCTTTTTAGCACCCGCGCACGGATTTGTGCGAAAACGCGTTTTAAGCATGCACATGCATCTTTTGGTAGACGCGGATGAAGTTTTCTGCAAAACCACAAGATGTGCATGCAAATGGTGCTTTTGGCAGAACGCGCACGTGGATTTCTACCAAACGACGTGCTAAGCATGCCGATGCTGCTCTTTTTAGCACCCGCGCACGGATTTGTGCGAAAACGCGTTTTAAGCATGCACATGCATCTTTTGGTAGACGCGGATGAAGTTTTCTGCAAAACCACAAGATGTGCATGCAAATGGTGCTTTTGGCAGAACGCGCACGTGGATTTCTACCAAACGACGTGCTAAGCATGCCGATGCTGCTCTTTTTAGCACCCGCGCACGCATTTGTGCGAAAACGCGTTTTAAGCATGCACATGCATCTTTTGGTAGACGCGGATGAAGTTTTCTGCAAAACCACAAGATGTGCATGCAAATGGTGCTTTTGGCAGAACGCGCACGTGGATTTCTACCAAACGACGTGCTAAGCATGCCGATGCTGCTCTTTTTAGCACCCGCGCACGGATTTGTGCGAAAACGCGTTTTAAGCATGCACATGCATCTTTTGGTAGACGCGGATGACGTTTTCTGCAAAACCACAAGATGTGCATGCAAATGGTGCTTTTTGCAGAACGCGCACGTGGATTTCTACCAAACGACGTGCTAAGCATGCCGATGCTGCTCTTTTTAGCACCCGCGCACGCATTTGTGCGAAAACGCGTTTTAAGCATGCACATGCATCTTTTGGTAGACGCGGATGAAGTTTTCTGCAAAAACACAAGATGTGCATGCAAATGGTGCTTTTGGCAGAACGCGCACGTGGATTTCTACCAAACGAGGTGCTAAGCATGCCGATGCTGCTCTTTTTAGCACCCGCGCACGGATTTGTGCGAAAACGCGTTTTAAGCATGCACATGCATCTTTTGGTAGACGCGGATGAAGTTTTCTGCAAAACCACAAGATGTGCATGCAAATGGTTCTTTTGGCAGAACGCGCACGTGGATTTCTTCCAAACGACGTGCTAAGCATGCCGATGCTGCTCTTTTTAGCACCCGCGCACGGATTTGTGCGAAAACGCGTTTTAAGCATGCACATGCATCTTTTGGTAGACGCGGATGAAGTTTTCTGCAAAACCACAAGATGTGCATGCAAATGGTGCTTTTTGCAGAACGCGCACGTGGATTTCTACCAAACGACGTGCTAAGCATGCCGATGCTGCTCTTTTTAGCACCCGCGCACGGATTTGTGCGAAAACGCGTTTTAAGCATGCACATGCATCTTTTGGTAGACGCGGATGAAGTTTTCTGCAAAACCACAAGATGTGCATGCAAATGGTGCTTTTGGCAGAACGCGCACGTGGATTTCTACCAAACGACGTGCTAAGCATGCCGATGCTGCTCTTTTTAGCACCCGCGCACGGATTTGTGCGAAAACGCGTTTTAAGCATGCACATGCATCTTTTGTTAGACGCGGATGAAGTTTTCTGCAAAACCACAAGATGTGCATGCAAATGGTGCTTTTGGCAGAACGCGCACGTAGATTTCTACCAAACGACGTGCTAAGCATGCCGATGCTGCTCTTTTTAGCACCCGCGCACGGATTTGTGCGAAAACGCGTTTTAAGCATGCACATGCATCTTTTGGTAGACGCGGAGGAAGTTTTCTGCAAAACCACAAGATGTGCATGCAAATGGTGCTTTTGGCAGAACGCGCACGTGGATTTCTACCAAAGGACGTGCTAAGCATGCCGATGCTGCTCTTTTTAGCACCCGCGCACGCATTTGTGCGAAAACGCGTTTTAAGCATGCACATGCATCTTTTGGTAGACGCGGATGAAGTTTTCTGCAAAACCACAAGATGTGCATGCAAATGGTGCTTTTGGCAGAACGCGCACGTGGATTTCTACCAAACGACGTGCTAAGCATGCCGATGCTGCTCTTTTTAGCACCCGCGCACGCATTTGTGCGAAAACGCGTTTTAAGCATGCACATGCATCTTTTGGTAGACGCGGATGAAGTTTTCTGCAAAACCACAAGATGTGCATGCAAATGGTGCTTTTGGCAGAACGCGCACGTGGATTTCTACCAAACGACGTGCTAAGCATGCCGATGCTGCTCTTTTTAGCACCCGCGCACGGATTTGTGCGAAAACGCGTTTTAAGCATGCACATGCATCTTTTGGTAGACGCGGATGACGTTTTCTGCAAAACCACAAGATGTGCATGCAAATGGTGCTTTTTGCAGAACGCGCACGTGGATTTCTACCAAACGACGTGCTAAGCATGCCGATGCTGCTCTTTTTAGCACCCGCGCACGCATTTGTGCGAAAACGCGTTTTAAGCATGCACATGCATCTTTTGGTAGACGCGGATGAAGTTTTCTGCAAAAACACAAGATGTGCATGCAAATGGTGCTTTTGGCAGAACGCGCACGTGGATTTCTACCAAACGAGGTGCTAAGCATGCCGATGCTGCTCTTTTTAGCACCCGCGCACGGATTTGTGCGAAAACGCGTTTTAAGCATGCACATGCATCTTTTGGTAGACGCGGATGAAGTTTTCTGCAAAACCACAAGATGTGCATGCAAATGGTTCTTTTGGCAGAACGCGCACGTGGATTTCTTCCAAACGACGTGCTAAGCATGCCGATGCTGCTCTTTTTAGCACCCGCGCACGGATTTGTGCGAAAACGCGTTTTAAGCATGCACATGCATCTTTTGGTAGACGCGGATGAAGTTTTCTGCAAAACCACAAGATGTGCATGCAAATGGTGCTTTTGGCAGAACGCGCACGTGGATTTCTACCAAACGACGTGCTAAGCATGCCGATGCTGCTCTTTTTAGCACCCGCGCACGCATTTGTGCGAAAACGCGTTTTAAGCATGCACATGCATCTTTTGGTAGACGCGGATGAAGTTTTCTGCAAAACCACAAGATGTGCATGCAAATGGTGCTTTTGGCAGAACGCGCACGTGGATTTCTACCAAACGACGTGCTAAGCATGCCGATGCTGCTCTTTTTAGCACCCGCGCACGGATTTGTGCGAAAACGCGTTTTAAGCATGCACATGCATCTTTTGGTAGACGCGGATGACGTTTTCTGCAAAACCACAAGATGTGCATGCAAATGGTGCTTTTGGCAGAACGCGCACGTGCATTTCTACCAAACGACGTGCTAAGCATGCCGATGCTGCTCTTTTTAGCACCCGCGCACGCATTTGTGCGAAAACGCGTTTTAAGCATGCACATGCATCTTTTGGTAGACGCGGATGAAGTTTTCTGCAAAACCACAAGATGTGCATGCAAATGGTGCTTTTTGCAGAACGCGCACGTGGATTTCTACCAAACGACGTGCTAAGCATGCCGATGCTGCTCTTTTTAGCACCCGCGCACGCATTTGTGCGAAAACGCGTTTTAAGCATGCACATGCATCTTTTGGTAGACGCGGATGAAGTTTTCTGCAAAACCACAAGATGTGCATGCAAATGGTGCTTTTTGCAGAACGCGCACGTGGATTTCTACCAAACGACGTGCTAAGAATGCCGATGCTGCTCTTTTTAGCACCCGCGCACGCATTTGTGCGAAAACGCGTTTTAAGCATGCACATGCATCTTTTGGTAGACGCGGATGAAGTTTTCTGCAAAACCACAAGATGTGCATGCAAATGGTGCTTTTTGCAGAACGCGCACGTGGATTTCTACCAAACGACGTGCTAAGCATGCCGATGCTGCTCTTTTTAGCACCCGCGCACGCATTTGTGCGAAAACGCGTTCTAAGCATGCACATGCATCTTTTGGTAGACGCGGATGAAGTTTTCTGCAAAACCACAAGATGTGCATGCAAATGGTGCTTTTTGCAGAACGCGCACGTGGATTTCTACCAAACGACGTGCTAAGCATGCCGATGCTGCTCTTTTTAGCACCCGCGCACGGATTTGTGCGAAAACGCGTTTTAAGCATGCACATGCATCTTTTGGTAGACGCGGATGAAGTTTTCTGCAAAACCACAAGATGTGCATGCAAATGGTGCTTTTGGCAGAACGCGCACGTGGATTTCTACCAAACGACGTGCTAAGCATGCCGATGCTGCTCTTTTTAGCACCCGCGCACGGATTTGTGCGAAAACGCGTTTTAAGCATGCACATGCATCTTTTGTTAGACGCGGATGAAGTTTTCTGCAAAACCACAAGATGTGCATGCAAATGGTGCTTTTGGCAGAACGCGCACGTAGATTTCTACCAAACGACGTGCTAAGCATGCCGATGCTGCTCTTTTTAGCACCCGCGCACGGATTTGTGCGAAAACGCGTTTTAAGCATGCACATGCATCTTTTGGTAGACGCGGAGGAAGTTTTCTGCAAAACCACAAGATGTGCATGCAAATGGTGCTTTTGGCAGAACGCGCACGTGGATTTCTACCAAAGGACGTGCTAAGCATGCCGATGCTGCTCTTTTTAGCACCCGCGCACGCATTTGTGCGAAAACGCGTTTTAAGCATGCACATGCATCTTTTGGTAGACGCGGATGAAGTTTTCTGCAAAACCACAAGATGTGCATGCAAATGGTGCTTTTGGCAGAACGCGCACGTGGATTTCTACCAAACGACGTGCTAAGCATGCCGATGCTGCTCTTTTTAGCACCCGCGCACGGATTTGTGCGAAAACGCGTTTTAAAGCATGCACATGCATCTTTTGGTAGACGCGGATGAAGTTTTCTGCAAAACCACAAGATGTGCATGCAAATGGTGCTTTTGGCAGAACGCGCACGTGGATTTCTACCAAACGACGTGCTAAGCATGCCGATGCTGCTCTTTTTAGCACCCGCGCACGGATTTGTGCGAAAACGCGTTTTAAGCATGCACATGCATCTTTTGGTAGACGCGGATGAAGTTTTCTGCAAAACCACAAGATGTGCATGCAAATGGTGCTTTTGGCAGAACGCGCACGTGGATTTCTACCAAACGACGTGCTAAGCATGCCGATGCTGCTCTTTTTAGCACCCGCGCACGCATTTGTGCGAAAACGCGTTTTAAGCATGCACATGCATCTTTTGGTAGACGCGGATGAAGTTTTCTGCAAAACCACAAGATGTGCATGCAAATGGTGCTTTTGGCAGAACGCGCACGTGGATTTCTACCAAACGACGTGCTAAGCATGCCGATGCTGCTCTTTTTAGCACCCGCGCACGGATTTGTGCGAAAACGCGTTTTAAGCATGCACATGCATCTTTTGGTAGGCGCGGATGACGTTTTCTGCAAAACCACAAGATGTGCATGCAAATGGTGCTTTTGGCAGAACGCGCACGTGCATTTCTACCAAACGACGTGCTAAGCATGCCGATGCTGCTCTTTTTAGCACCCGCGCACGCATTTGTGCGAAAACGCGTTTTAAGCATGCACATGCATCTTTTGGTAGACGCGGATGAAGTTTTCTGCAAAACCACAAGATGTGCATGCAAATGGTGCTTTTTGCAGAACGCGCACGTGGATTTCTACCAAACGACGTGCTAAGCATGCCGATGCTGCTCTTTTTAGCACCCGCGCACGCATTTGTGCGAAAACGCGTTTTAAGCATGCACATGCATCTTTTGGTAGACGCGGATGAAGTTTTCTGCAAAACCACAAGATGTGCATGCAAATGGTGCTTTTTGCAGAACGCGCACGTGGATTTCTACCAAACGACGTGCTAAGAATGCCGATGCTGCTCTTTTTAGCACCCGCGCACGCATTTGTGCGAAAACGCGTTTTAAGCATGCACATGCATCTTTTGGTAGACGCGGATGAAGTTTTCTGCAAAACCACAAGATGTGCATGCAAATGGTGCTTTTTGCAGAACGCGCACGTGGATTTCTACCAAACGACGTGCTAAGCATGCCGATGCTGCTCTTTTTAGCACCCGCGCACGCATTTGTGCGAAAACGCGTTCTAAGCATGCACATGCATCTTTTGGTAGACGCGGATGAAGTTTTCTGCAAAACCACAAGATGTGCATGCAAATGGTGCTTTTTGCAGAACGCGCACGTGGATTTCTACCAAACGACGTGCTAAGCATGCCGATGCTGCTCTTTTTAGCACCCGCGCACGGATTTGTGCGAAAACGCGTTTTAAGCATGCACATGCATCTTTTGGTAGACGCGGATGAAGTTTTCTGCAAAACCACAAGATGTGCATGCAAATGGTGCTTTTGGCAGAACGCGCACGTGGATTTCTACCAAACGACGTGCTAAGCATGCCGATGCTGCTCTTTTTAGCACCCGCGCACGGATTTGTGCGAAAACGCGTTTTAAGCATGCACATGCATCTTTTGTTAGACGCGGATGAAGTTTTCTGCAAAACCACAAGATGTGCATGCAAATGGTGCTTTTGGCAGAACGCGCACGTAGATTTCTACCAAACGACGTGCTAAGCATGCCGATGCTGCTCTTTTTAGCACCCGCGTACGGATTTGTGCGAAAACGCGTTTTAAGCATGCACATGCATCTTTTGGTAGACGCGGAGGAAGTTTTCTGCAAAACCACAAGATGTGCATGCAAATGGTGCTTTTGGCAGAACGCGCACGTGGATTTCTACCAAAGGACGTGCTAAGCATGCCGATGCTGCTCTTTTTAGCACCCGCGCACGCATTTGTGCGAAAACGCGTTTTAAGCATGCACATGCATCTTTTGGTAGACGCGGATGAAGTTTTCTGCAAAACCACAAGATGTGCATGCAAATGGTGCTTTTGGCAGAACGCGCACGTGGATTTCTACCAAACGACGTGCTAAGCATGCCGATGCTGCTCTTTTTAGCACCCGCGCACGGATTTGTGCGAAAACGCGTTTTAAGCATGCACATGCATCTTTTGGTAGACGCGGATGAAGTTTTCTGCAAAACCACAGGTGCATGCAAATGGTGCTTTTGGCAGAACGCGCACGTGGATTTCTACCAAACGACGTGCTAAGCATGCCGATGCTGCTCTTTTTAGCACCCGCGCACGCATTTGTGCGAAAACGCGTTTTAAGCATGAACATGCATCTTTTGGTAGACGCGGATGAAGTTTTCTGCAAAACCACAAGATGTGCATGCAAATGGTGCTTTTGGCAGAACGCGCACGTGGATTTCTACCAAACGACGTGCTAAGCATGCCGATGCTGCTCTTTTTAGCACCCGCGCACGGATTTGTGCGAAAACGCGTTTTAAGCATGCACATGCATCTTTTGGTAGACGCGGATGACGTTTTCTGCAAAACCACAAGATGTGCATGCAAATGGTGCTTTTGGCAGAACGCGCACGTGCATTTCTACCAAACGACGTGCTAAGCATGCCGATGCTGCTCTTTTTAGCACCCGCGCACGCATTTGTGCGAAAACGCGTTTTAAGCATGCACATGCATCTTTTGGTAGACGCGGATGAAGTTTTCTGCAAAACCACAAGATGTGCATGCAAATGGTGCTTTTTGCAGAACGCGCACGTGGATTTCTACCAAACGACGTGCTAAGCATGCCGATGCTGCTCTTTTTAGCACCCGCGCACGCATTTGTGCGAAAACGCGTTTTAAGCATGCACATGCATCTTTTGGTAGACGCGGATGAAGTTTTCTGCAAAACCACAAGATGTGCATGCAAATGGTGCTTTTTGCAGAACGCGCACGTGGATTTCTACCAAACGACGTGCTAAGAATGCCGATGCTGCTCTTTTTAGCACCCGCGCACGCATTTGTGCGAAAACGCGTTTTAAGCATGCACATGCATCTTTTGGTAGACGCGGATGAAGTTTTTCTGCAAAACCACAAGATGTGCATGCAAATGGTGCTTTTTGCAGAACGCGCACGTGGATTTCTACCAAACGACGTGCTAAGCATGCCGATGCTGCTCTTTTTAGCACCCGCGCACGCATTTGTGCGGAAAACGCGTTCTAAGCATGCACATGCATCTTTTGGTAGACGCGGATGAAGTTTTCTGCAAAACCACAAGATGTGCATGCAAATGGTGCTTTTTGCAGAACGCGCACGTGGATTTCTACCAAACGACGTGCTAAGCATGCCGATGCTGCTCTTTTTAGCACCCGCGCACGGATTTGTGCGAAAACGCGTTTTAAGCATGCACATGCATCTTTTGGTAGACGCGGATGAAGTTTTCTGCAAAACCACAAGATGTGCATGCAAATGGTGCTTTTGGCAGAACGCGCACGTGGATTTCTACCAAACGACGTGCTAAGCATGCCGATGCTGCTCTTTTTAGCACCCGCGCACGGATTTGTGCGAAAACGCGTTTTAAGCATGCACATGCATCTTTTGTTAGACGCGGATGAAGTTTTCTGCAAAACCACAAGATGTGCATGCAAATGGTGCTTTTGGCAGAACGCGCACGTAGATTTCTACCAAACGACGTGCTAAGCATGCCGATGCTGCTCTTTTTAGCACCCGCGTACGGATTTGTGCGAAAACGCGTTTTAAGCATGCACATGCATCTTTTGGTAGACGCGGAGGAAGTTTTCTGCAAAACCACAAGATGTGCATGCAAATGGTGCTTTTGGCAGAACGCGCACGTGGATTTCTACCAAAGGACGTGCTAAGCATGCCGATGCTGCTCTTTTTAGCACCCGCGCACGCATTTGTGCGAAAACGCGTTTTAAGCATGCACATGCATCTTTTGGTAGACGCGGATGAAGTTTTCTGCAAAACCACAAGATGTGCATGCAAATGGTGCTTTTGGCAGAACGCGCACGTGGATTTCTACCAAACGACGTGCTAAGCATGCCGATGCTGCTCTTTTTAGCACCCGCGCACGGATTTGTGCGAAAACGCGTTTTAAGCATGCACATGCATCTTTTGGTAGACGCGGATGAAGTTTTCTGCAAAACCACAGGTGCATGCAAATGGTGCTTTTGGCAGAACGCGCACGTGGATTTCTACCAAACGACGTGCTAAGCATGCCGATGCTGCTCTTTTTAGCACCCGCGCACGCATTTGTGCGAAAACGCGTTTTAAGCATGAACATGCATCTTTTGGTAGACGCGGATGAAGTTTTCTGCAAAACCACAAGATGTGCATGCAAATGGTGCTTTTGGCAGAACGCGCACGTGGATTTCTACCAAACGACGTGCTAAGCATGCCGATGCTGCTCTTTTTAGCACCCGCGCACGGATTTGTGCGAAAACGCGTTTTAAGCATGCACATGCATCTTTTGGTAGACGCGGATGACGTTTTCTGCAAAACCACAAGATGTGCATGCAAATGGTGCTTTTGGCAGAACGCGCACGTGCATTTCTACCAAACGACGTGCTAAGCATGCCGATGCTGCTCTTTTTAGCACCCGCGCACGCATTTGTGCGAAAACGCGTTTTAAGCATGCACATGCATCTTTTGGTAGACGCGGATGAAGTTTTCTGCAAAACCACAAGATGTGCATGCAAATGGTGCTTTTTGCAGAACGCGCACGTGGATTTCTACCAAACGACGTGCTAAGCATGCCGATGCTGCTCTTTTTAGCACCCGCGCACGCATTTGTGCGAAAACGCGTTTTAAGCATGCACATGCATCTTTTGGTAGACGCGGATGAAGTTTTCTGCAAAACCACAAGATGTGCATGCAAATGGTGCTTTTTGCAGAACGCGCACGTGGATTTCTACCAAACGACGTGCTAAGAATGCCGATGCTGCTCTTTTTAGCACCCGCGCACGCATTTGTGCGAAAACGCGTTTTAAGCATGCACATGCATCTTTTGGTAGACGCGGATGAAGTTTTCTGCAAAACCACAAGATGTGCATGCAAATGGTGCTTTTTGCAGAACGCGCACGTGGATTTCTACCAAACGACGTGCTAAGCATGCCGATGCTGCTCTTTTTAGCACCCGCGCACGCATTTGTGCGAAAACGCGTTCTAAGCATGCACATGCATCTTTTGGTAGACGCGGATGAAGTTTTCTGCAAAACCACAAGATGTGCATGCAAATGGTGCTTTTGGCAGAACGCGCACGTGGATTTCTACCAAACGACGTGCTAAGCATGCCGATGCTGCTCTTTTTAGCACCCGCGCACGGATTTGTGCGAAAACGCGTTTTAAGCATGCACATGCATCTTTTGGTAGACGCGGATGAAGTTTTCTGCAAACCACAAGATGTGCATGCAAATGGTGCTTTTGGCAGAACGCGCACGTGGATTTCTACCAAACGACGTGCTAAGCATGCCGATGCTGCTCTTTTTAGCACCCGCGGACGGATTTGTGCGAAAACACGTTTTAAGCATGCACATGCATCTTTTGGTAGACGCGGATGAAGTTTTCTGCAAAACCACAAGATGTGCATGCAAATGGTGCTTTTGGCAGAACGCGCACGTGGATTTCTACCAAACGAGGTGCTAAGCATGCCGATGCTACTCTTTTTAGCACCCGCGCACGGATTTGTGCGAAAACGCGTTTTAAGCATGCACATGCATCTTTTGGTAGACGCGGATGAAGTTTTCTGCAAAACCACAAGATGTGCATGCAAATGGTTCTTTTGGCAGAACGCGCACGTGGATTTCTACCAAACGACGTGCTAAGCATGCCGATGCTGCTCTTTTTAGCACCCGCGCACGGATTTGTGCGAAAACGCGTTTTAAGCATGCACATGCATCTTTTGGTAGACGCGGATGAAGTTTTCTGCAAAACCACAAGATGTGCATGCAAATGGTGCTTTTGGCAGAACGCGCACGTGGATTTCTACCAAACGACGTGCTAAGCATGCCGATGCTGCTCTTTTTAGCACCCGCGCACGGATTTGTGCGAAAACGCGTTTTAAGCATGCACATGCATCTTTTGGTAGACGCGGATGAAGTTTTCTGCAAAACCACAAGATGTGCATGCATATGGTGCTTTTGGCAGAACGCGCACGTGGATTTCTACCAAACGACGTGCTAAGCATGCCGATGCTGCTCTTTATAGCACCCGCGCACGCATTTGTGCGAAAACGCGTTTTAAGCATGCACATGCATCTTTTGGTAGACGCGGATGAAGTTTTCTGCAAAACCACAAGATGTGCATGCAAATGGTGCTTTTGGCAGTACGCGCACGTGGATTTCTACCAAACGACGTGCTAAGCATGCCGATGCTGCTCTTTTTAGCACCCACGCACGCATTTGTGCGAAAACGCGTTTTAAGCATGCACATGCATCTTTTGGTAGACGCGGATGAAGTTTTCTGCAAAACCACAAGATGTGCATGCAAATAGTGCTTTTTGCAGAACGCGCACGTGGATTTCTACCAAACGACGTGCTAAGCATGCCGATGCTGCTCTTTTTAGCACCCGCGCACGCATTTGTGCGAAAACGCGTTTTAAGCATGCACATGCATCTTTTGGTAGACGCGGATGAAGTTTTCTGCAAAACCACAAGATGTGCATGCAAATGGTGCTTTTTGCAGAACGCGCACGTGGATTTCTACCAAACGACGTGCTAAGCATGCCGATGCTGCTTTTTTTAGCACCCGCGCACGGATTTGTGCGAAAACGCGTTTTAAGCATGCACATGCATCTTTTGGTAGACGCGGATGAAGTTTTCTGCAAAACCACAAAATGTGCATGCAAATGGTGCTTTTGGCAGAACGCGCACGTGGATTTCTACCAAACGACGTGCTAAGCATGCCGATGCTGCTCTTTTTAGCACCCGCGCACGCATTTGTGCGAAAACGCGTTTTAAGCATGCACATGCATCTTTTGGTAGACGCGGATGAAGTTTTCTGCAAAACCACAAGATGTGCATGCAAATGGTGCTTTTGGCAGAACGCGCACGTGGATTTCTACCAAACGACGTGCTAAGCATGCCGATGCTGCTCTTTTTAGCACCCGCGCACGGATTTGTGCGAAAACGCGTTTTAAGCATGCACATGCATCTTTTGGTAGACGCGGATGAAGTTTTCTGCAAAACCACAAGATGTGCATGCAAATGGTGCTTTTGGCAGAACGCGCACGTGGATTTCTACCAAACGACGTGCTAAGCATGCCGATGCTACTCTTTTTAGCACCCGCGCACGGATTTGTGCGAAAACGCGTTTTAAGCATGCACATGCATCTTTTGGTAGACGCGGATGAAGTTTTCTGCAAAACCACAAGATGTGCATGCAAATGGTGCTTTTGGCAGAACGCGCACGTGGATTTCTACCAAACGACGTGCTAAGCATGCCGATGCTGCTCTTTTTAGCACCCGCGCACGGATTTGTGCGAAAACGCGTTTTAAGCATGCACATGCATCTTTTGGTAGACGCGGATGAAGTTTTCTGCAAAACCACAAGATGTGCATGCAAATGGTGCTTTTGGCAGAACGCGCACGTGGATTTCTACCAAACGACGTGCTAAGCATGCCGATGCTGCTCTTTTTAGCACCCGCGGACGGATTTGTGCGAGAACGCGTTTTAAGCATGCACATGCATCTTTTGGTAGACGCGGATGAAGTTTTCTGCAAAACCACAAGATGTGCATGCAAATGGTGCTTTTGGCAGAACGCGCACGTGGATTTCTACCAAACGAGGTGCTAAGCATGCCGATGCTACTCTTTTTAGCACCCGCGCACGGATTTGTGCGAAAACGCGTTTTAAGCATGCACATGCATCTTTTGGTAGACGCGGATGAAGTTTTCTGCAAAACCACAAGATGTGCATGCAAATGGTTCTTTTGGCAGAACGCGCACGTGGATTTCTACCAAACGACGTGCTAAGCATGCCGATGCTGCTCTTTTTAGCACCCGCGCACGGATTTGTGCGAAAACGCGTTTTAAGCATGCACATGCATCTTTTGGTAGACGCGGATGAAGTTTTCTGCAAAACCACAAGATGTGCATGCAAATGGTGCTTTTGGCAGAACGCGCACGTGGATTTCTACCAAACGACGTGCTAAGCATGCCGATGCTGCTCTTTTTAGCACCCGCGCACGGATTTGTGCGAAAACGCGTTTTAAGCATGCACATGCATCTTTTGGTAGACGCGGATGAAGTTTTCTGCAAAACCACAAGATGTGCATGCAAATGGTGCTTTTGGCAGAACGCGCACGTGGATTTCTACCAAACGACGTGCTAAGCATGCCGATGCTGCTCTTTTTAGCACCCGCGCACGCATTTGTGCGAAAACGCGTTTTAAGCATGCACATGCATCTTTTGGTAGACGCGGATGAAGTTTTCTGCAAAACCACAAGATGTGCATGCATATGGTGCTTTTGGCAGAACGCGCACGTGGATTTCTACCAAACGACGTGCTAAGCATGCCGATGCTGCTCTTTTTAGCACCCGCGCACGCATTTGTGCGAAAACGCGTTTTAAGCATGCACATGCATCTTTTGGTAGACGCGGATGAAGTTTTCTGCAAAACCACAAGATGTGCATGCAAATGGTGCTTTTGGCAGTACGCGCACGTGGATTTCTACCAAACGACGTGCTAAGCATGCCGATGCTGCTCTTTTTAGCACCCACGCACGCATTTGTGCGAAAACGCGTTTTAAGCATGCACATGCATCTTTTGGTAGACGCGGATGAAGTTTTCTGCAAAACCACAAGATGTGCATGCAAATAGTGCTTTTTGCAGAACGCGCACGTGGATTTCTACCAAACGACGTGCTAAGCATGCCGATGCTGCTCTTTTTAGCACCCGCGCACGCATTTGTGCGAAAACGCGTTTTAAGCATGCACATGCATCTTTTGGTAGACGCGGATGAAGTTTTCTGCAAAACCACAAGATGTGCATGCAAATGGTGCTTTTTGCAGAACGCGCACGTGGATTTCTACCAAACGACGTGCTAAGCATGCCGATGCTGCTTTTTTTAGCACCCGCGCACGGATTTGTGCGAAAACGCGTTTTAAGCATGCACATGCATCTTTTGGTAGACGCGGATGAAGTTTTCTGCAAAACCACAAAATGTGCATGCAAATGGTGCTTTTGGCAGAACGCGCACGTGGATTTCTACCAAACGACGTGCTAAGCATGCCGATGCTGCTCTTTTTAGCACCCGCGCACGCATTTGTGCGAAAACGCGTTTTAAGCATGCACATGCATCTTTTGGTAGACGCGGATGAAGTTTTCTGCAAGACCACAAGATGTGCATGCAAATGGTGCTTTTGGCAGAACGCGCACGTGGATTTCTACCAAACGACGTGCTAAGCATGCCGATGCTGCTCTTTTTAGCACCCGCGCACGGATTTGTGCGAAAACGCGTTTTAAGCATGCACATGCATCTTTTGGTAGACGCGGATGAAGTTTTCTGCAAAACCACAAGATGTGCATGCAAATGGTGCTTTTGGCAGAACGCGCACGTGGATTTCTACCAAACGACGTGCTAAGCATGCCGATGCTGCTCTTTTTAGCACCCGCGCACGGATTTGTGCGAAAACGCGTTTTAAGCATGCACATGCATCTTTTGGTAGACGCGGATGAAGTTTTCTGCAAAACCACAAGATGTGCATGCAAATGGTGCTTTTGGCAGAACGCGCACGTGGATTTCTACCAAACGACGTGCTAAGCATGCCGATGCTGCTCTTTTTAGCACCCGCGCACGCATTTGTGCGAAAACGCGTTTTAAGCATGCACATGCATCTTTTGGTAGACGCGGATGAAGTTTTCTGCAAAACCACAAGATGTGCATGCAAATGGTGCTTTTGGCAGTACGCGCACGTGGATTTCTACCAAACGACGTGCTAAGCATGCCGATGCTGCTCTTTTTAGCACCCACGCACGCATTTGTGCGAAAACGCGTTTTAAGCATGCACATGCATCTTTTGGTAGACGCGGATGAAGTTTTCTGCAAAACCACAAGATGTGCATGCAAATAGTGCTTTTTGCAGAAC
This sequence comes from Dermacentor andersoni, assembly GCF_023375885.2. NCBI lineage: Eukaryota > Metazoa > Arthropoda > Arachnida > Ixodida > Ixodidae > Dermacentor > Dermacentor andersoni. The sequence continues at coordinate 64,264 of NW_027314877.1, read as the reverse complement.
GCGCACGTGGATTTCTACCAAACGACGTGCTAAGCATGCCGATGCTGCTCTTTTTAGCACCCGCGCACGCATTTGTGCGAAAACGCGTTTTAAGCATGCACATGCATCTTTTGGTAGACGCGGATGAAGTTTTCTGCAAAACCACAAGATGTGCATGCAAATGGTGCTTTTTGCAGAACGCGCACGTGGATTTCTACCAAACGACGTGCTAAGCATGCCGATGCTGCTTTTTTTAGCACCCGCGCACGGATTTGTGCGAAAACGCGTTTTAAGCATGCACATGCATCTTTTGGTAGACGCGGATGAAGTTTTCTGCAAAACCACAAAATGTGCATGCAAATGGTGCTTTTGGCAGAACGCGCACGTGGATTTCTACCAAACGACGTGCTAAGCATGCCGATGCTGCTCTTTTTAGCACCCGCGCACGCATTTGTGCGAAAACGCGTTTTAAGCATGCACATGCATCTTTTGGTAGACGCGGATGAAGTTTTCTGCAAAACCACAAGATGTGCATGCAAATGGTGCTTTTGGCAGAACGCGCACGTGGATTTCTACCAAACGACGTGCTAAGCATGCCGATGCTGCTCTTTTTAGCACCCGCGCACGGATTTGTGCGAAAACGCGTTTTAAGCATGCACATGCATCTTTTGGTAGACGCGGATGAAGTTTTCTGCAAAACCACAAGATGTGCATGCAAATGGTGCTTTTGGCAGAACGCGCACGTGGATTTCTACCAAACGACGTGCTAAGCATGCCGATGCTGCTCTTTTTAGCACCCGCGCACGGATTTGTGCGAAAACGCGTTTTAAGCATGCACATGCATCTTTTGGTAGACGCGGATGAAGTTTTCTGCAAAACCACAAGATGTGCATGCAAATGGTGCTTTTGGCAGAACGCGCACGTGGATTTCTACCAAACGACGTGCTAAGCATGCCGATGCTGCTCTTTTTAGCACCCGCGCACGGATTTGTGCGAAAACGCGTTTTAAGCATGCACATGCATCTTTTGGTAGACGCGGATGAAGTTTTCTGCAAAACCACAAGATGTGCATGCAAATGGTGCTTTTGGCAGAACGCGCACGTGGATTTCTACCAAACGACGTGCTAAGCATGCCGATGCTGCTCTTTTTAGCACCCGCGGACGGATTTGTGCGAAAACGCGTTTTAAGCATGCACATGCATCTTTTGGTAGACGCGGATGAAGTTTTCTGCAAAACCACAAGATGTGCATGCAAATGGTGCTTTTGGCAGAACGCGCACGTGGATTTCTACCAAACGAGGTGCTAAGCATGCCGATGCTACTCTTTTTAGCACCCGCGCACGGATTTGTGCGAAAACGCGTTTTAAGCATGCACATGCATCTTTTGGTAGACGCGGATGAAGTTTTCTGCAAAACCACAAGATGTGCATGCAAATGGTTCTTTTGGCAGAACGCGCACGTGGATTTCTACCAAACGACGTGCTAAGCATGCCGATGCTGCTCTTTTTAGCACCCGCGCACGGATTTGTGCGAAAACGCGTTTTAAGCATGCACATGCATCTTTTGGTAGACGCGGATGAAGTTTTCTGCAAAACCACAAGATGTGCATGCAAATGGTGCTTTTGGCAGAACGCGCACGTGGATTTCTACCAAACGACGTGCTAAGCATGCCGATGCTGCTCTTTTTAGCACCCGCGCACGGATTTGTGCGAAAACGCGTTTTAAGCATGCACATGCATCTTTTGGTAGACGCGGATGAAGTTTTCTGCAAAACCACAAGATGTGCATGCAAATGGTGCTTTTGGCAGAACGCGCACGTGGATTTCTACCAAACGACGTGCTAAGCATGCCGATGCTGCTCTTTTTAGCACCCGCGCACGCATTTGTGCGAAAACGCGTTTTAAGCATGCACATGCATCTTTTGGTAGACGCGGATGAAGTTTTCTGCAAAACCACAAGATGTGCATGCATATGGTGCTTTTGGCAGAACGCGCACGTGGATTTCTACCAAACGACGTGCTAAGCATGCCGATGCTGCTCTTTTTAGCACCCGCGCACGCATTTGTGCGAAAACGCGTTTTAAGCATGCACATGCATCTTTTGGTAGACGCGGATGAAGTTTTCTGCAAAACCACAAGATGTGCATGCAAATGGTGCTTTTGGCAGTACGCGCACGTGGATTTCTACCAAACGACGTGCTAAGCATGCCGATGCTGCTCTTTTTAGCACCCACGCACGCATTTGTGCGAAAACGCGTTTTAAGCATGCACATGCATCTTTTGGTAGACGCGGATGAAGTTTTCTGCAAAACCACAAGATGTGCATGCAAATAGTGCTTTTTGCAGAACGCGCACGTGGATTTCTACCAAACGACGTGCTAAGCATGCCGATGCTGCTCTTTTTAGCACCCGCGCACGCATTTGTGCGAAAACGCGTTTTAAGCATGCACATGCATCTTTTGGTAGACGCGGATGAAGTTTTCTGCAAAACCACAAGATGTGCATGCAAATGGTGCTTTTTGCAGAACGCGCACGTGGATTTCTACCAAACGACGTGCTAAGCATGCCGATGCTGCTTTTTTTAGCACCCGCGCACGGATTTGTGCGAAAACGCGTTTTAAGCATGCACATGCATCTTTTGGTAGACGCGGATGAAGTTTTCTGCAAAACCACAAAATGTGCATGCAAATGGTGCTTTTGGCAGAACGCGCACGTGGATTTCTACCAAACGACGTGCTAAGCATGCCGATGCTGCTCTTTTTAGCACCCGCGCACGCATTTGTGCGAAAACGCGTTTTAAGCATGCACATGCATCTTTTGGTAGACGCGGATGAAGTTTTCTGCAAGACCACAAGATGTGCATGCAAATGGTGCTTTTGGCAGAACGCGCACGTGGATTTCTACCAAACGACGTGCTAAGCATGCCGATGCTGCTCTTTTTAGCACCCGCGCACGGATTTGTGCGAAAACGCGTTTTAAGCATGCACATGCATCTTTTGGTAGACGCGGATGAAGTTTTCTGCAAAACCACAAGATGTGCATGCAAATGGTGCTTTTGGCAGAACGCGCACGTGGATTTCTACCAAACGACGTGCTAAGCATGCCGATGCTGCTCTTTTTAGCACCCGCGCACGGATTTGTGCGAAAACGCGTTTTAAGCATGCACATGCATCTTTTGGTAGACGCGGATGAAGTTTTCTGCAAAACCACAAGATGTGCATGCAAATGGTGCTTTTGGCAGAACGCGCACGTGGATTTCTACCAAACGACGTGCTAAGCATGCCGATGCTGCTCTTTTTAGCACCCGCGCACGGATTTGTGCGAAAACGCGTTTTAAGCATGCACATGCATCTTTTGGTAGACGCGGATGAAGTTTTCTGCAAAACCACAAGATGTGCATGCAAATGGTGCTTTTGGCAGAACGCGCACGTGGATTTCTACCAAACGACGTGCTAAGCATGCCGATGCTGCTCTTTTTAGCACCCGCGGACGGATTTGTGCGAAAACGCGTTTTAAGCATGCACATGCATCTTTTGGTAGACGCGGATGAAGTTTTCTGCAAAACCACAAGATGTGCATGCAAATGGTGCTTTTGGCAGAACGCGCACGTGGATTTCTACCAAACGAGGTGCTAAGCATGCCGATGCTACTCTTTTTAGCACCCGCGCACGGATTTGTGCGAAAACGCGTTTTAAGCATGCACATGCATCTTTTGGTAGACGCGGATGAAGTTTTCTGCAAAACCACAAGATGTGCATGCAAATGGTTCTTTTGGCAGAACGCGCACGTGGATTTCTACCAAACGACGTGCTAAGCATGCCGATGCTGCTCTTTTTAGCACCCGCGCACGGATTTGTGCGAAAACGCGTTTTAAGCATGCACATGCATCTTTTGGTAGACGCGGATGAAGTTTTCTGCAAAACCACAAGATGTGCATGCAAATGGTGCTTTTGGCAGAACGCGCACGTGGATTTCTACCAAACGACGTGCTAAGCATGCCGATGCTGCTCTTTTTAGCACCCGCGCACGGATTTGTGCGAAAACGCGTTTTAAGCATGCACATGCATCTTTTGGTAGACGCGGATGAAGTTTTCTGCAAAACCACAAGATGTGCATGCAAATGGTGCTTTTGGCAGAACGCGCACGTGGATTTCTACCAAACGACGTGCTAAGCATGCCGATGCTGCTCTTTTTAGCACCCGCGCACGCATTTGTGCGAAAACGCGTTTTAAGCATGCACATGCATCTTTTGGTAGACGCGGATGAAGTTTTCTGCAAAACCACAAGATGTGCATGCAAATGGTGCTTTTGGCAGTACGCGCACGTGGATTTCTACCAAACGACGTGCTAAGCATGCCGATGCTGCTCTTTTTAGCACCCGCGCACGCATTTGTGCGAAAACGCGTTTTAAGCATGCACATGCATCTTTTGGTAGACGCGGATGAAGTTTTCTGCAAAACCACAAGATGTGCATGCAAATAGTGCTTTTTGCAGAACGCGCACGTGGATTTCTACCAAACGACGTGCTAAGCATGCCGATGCTGCTCTTTTTAGCACCCGCACACGCATTTGTGCGAAAACGCGTTTTAAGCATGCACATGCATCTTTTGGTAGACGCGGATGAAGTTTTCTGCAAAACCACAAGATGTGCATGCAAATGGTGCTTTTTGCAGAACGCGCACGTGGATTTCTACCAAACGACGTGCTAAGCATGCCGATGCTGCTTTTTTTAGCACCCGCGCACGGATTTGTGCGAAAACGCGTTTTAAGCATGCACATGCATCTTTTGGTAGACGCGGATGAAGTTTTCTGCAAAACCACAAAATGTGCATGCAAATGGTGCTTTTGGCAGAACGCGCACGTGGATTTCTACCAAACGACGTGCTAAGCATGCCGATGCTGCTCTTTTTAGCACCCGCGCACGCATTTGTGCGAAAACGCGTTTTAAGCATGCACATGCATCTTTTGGTAGACGCGGATGAAGTTTTCTGCAAGACCACAAGATGTGCATGCAAATGGTGCTTTTGGCAGAACGCGCACGTGGATTTCTACCAAACGACGTGCTAAGCATGCCGATGCTGCTCTTTTTAGCACCCGCGCACGGATTTGTGCGAAAACGCGTTTTAAGCATGCACATGCATCTTTTGGTAGACGCGGATGAAGTTTTCTGCAAAACCACAAGATGTGCATGCAAATGGTGCTTTTGGCAGAACGCGCACGTGGATTTCTACCAAACGACGTGCTAAGCATGCCGATGCTGCTCTTTTTAGCACCCGCGCACGGATTTGTGCGAAAACGCGTTTTAAGCATGCACATGCATCTTTTGGTAGACGCGGATGAAGTTTTCTGCAAAACCACAAGATGTGCATGCAAATGGTGCTTTTGGCAGAACGCGCACGTGGATTTCTACCAAACGACGTGCTAAGCATGCCGATGCTGCTCTTTTTAGCACCCGCGCACGGATTTGTGCGAAAACGCGTTTTAAGCATGCACATGCATCTTTTGGTAGACGCGGATGAAGTTTTCTGCAAAACCACAAGATGTGCATGCAAATGGTGCTTTTGGCAGAACGCGCACGTGGATTTCTACCAAACGACGTGCTAAGCATGCCGATGCTGCTCTTTTTAGCACCCGCGGACGGATTTGTGCGAAAACGCGTTTTAAGCATGCACATGCATCTTTTGGTAGACGCGGATGAAGTTTTCTGCAAAACCACAAGATGTGCATGCAAATGGTGCTTTTGGCAGAACGCGCACGTGGATTTCTACCAAACGAGGTGCTAAGCATGCCGATGCTACTCTTTTTAGCACCCGCGCACGGATTTGTGCGAAAACGCGTTTTAAGCATGCACATGCATCTTTTGGTAGACGCGGATGAAGTTTTCTGCAAAACCACAAGATGTGCATGCAAATGGTTCTTTTGGCAGAACGCGCACGTGGATTTCTACCAAACGACGTGCTAAGCATGCCGATGCTGCTCTTTTTAGCACCCGCGCACGGATTTGTGCGAAAACGCGTTTTAAGCATGCACATGCATCTTTTGGTAGACGCGGATGAAGTTTTCTGCAAAACCACAAGATGTGCATGCAAATGGTGCTTTTGGCAGAACGCGCACGTGGATTTCTACCAAACGACGTGCTAAGCATGCCGATGCTGCTCTTTTTAGCACCCGCGCACGGATTTGTGCGAAAACGCGTTTTAAGCATGCACATGCATCTTTTGGTAGACGCGGATGAAGTTTTCTGCAAAACCACAAGATGTGCATGCAAATGGTGCTTTTGGCAGAACGCGCACGTGGATTTCTACCAAACGACGTGCTAAGCATGCCGATGCTGCTCTTTTTAGCACCCGCGCACGCATTTGTGCGAAAACGCGTTTTAAGCATGCACATGCATCTTTTGGTAGACGCGGATGAAGTTTTCTGCAAAACCACAAGATGTGCATGCAAATGGTGCTTTTGGCAGTACGCGCACGTGGATTTCTACCAAACGACGTGCTAAGCATGCCGATGCTGCTCTTTTTAGCACCCGCGCACGCATTTGTGCGAAAACGCGTTTTAAGCATGCACATGCATCTTTTGGTAGACGCGGATGAAGTTTTCTGCAAAACCACAAGATGTGCATGCAAATAGTGCTTTTTGCAGAACGCGCACGTGGATTTCTACCAAACGACGTGCTAAGCATGCCGATGCTGCTCTTTTTAGCACCCGCACACGCATTTGTGCGAAAACGCGTTTTAAGCATGCACATGCATCTTTTGGTAGACGCGGATGAAGTTTTCTGCAAAACCACAAGATGTGCATGCAAATGGTGCTTTTTGCAGAACGCGCACGTGGATTTCTACCAAACGACGTGCTAAGCATGCCGATGCTGCTCTTTTTAGCACCCGCGCACGGATTTGTGCGAAAACGCGTTTTAAGCATGCACATGCATCTTTTGGTAGACGCGGATGAAGTTTTCTGCAAAACCACAATATGTGCATGCAAATGGTGCTTTTGGCAGAACGCGCACGTGGATTTCTACCAAACGACGTGCTAAGCATGCCGATGCTGCTCTTTTTAGCACCCGCGCACGCATTTGTGCGAAAACGCGTTTTAAGCATGCACATGCATCTTTTGGTAGACGCGGATGAAGTTTTCTGCAAAACCACAAGATGTGCATGCAAATGGTGCTTTTTGCAGAACGCGCACGTGGATTTCTACCAAACGACGTGCTAAGCATGCCGATGCTGCTCTTTTTAGCACCCGCGCACGCATTTGTGCGAAAACGCGTTCTAAGCATGCACATGCATCTTTTGGTAGACGCGGATGAAGTTTTCGGCAAAACCACAAGATGTGCATGCAAATGGTGCTTTTGGCAGAACGCGCACGTGGATTTCTACCAAACGACGTGCTAAGCATGCCGATGCTGCTCTTTTTAGCACCCGCGCACGGATTTGTGCGAAAACGCGTTTTAAGCATGCACATGCATCTTTTGGTAGACGCGGATGAAGTTTTCTGCAAAACCACAAGATGTGCATGCAAATGGTGCTTTTGGCAGAACGCGCACGTGGATTTCTACCAAACGACGTGCTAAGCATGCCGATGCTGCTCTTTTTAGCACCCGCGCACGGATTTGTGCGACAACGCGTTTTAAGCATGCACATGCATCTTTTGGTAGACGCGTATGAAGTTTTCTGCAAAACCACAAGATGTGCATGCAAATGGTGCTTTTGGCAGAACACGCACGTGGATTTCTACCAAACGACGTGCTAAGCATGCCGATGCTGCTCTTTTTAGCACCCGCGCACGGATTTGTGCGAAAAGGCGTTTTAAGCATGCACATGCATCTTTTGGTAGACGCGGATGAAGTTTTCTGCAAAACCACAAGATGTGCATGCAAATGGTGCTTTTGGCAGAACGCGCACGTGGATTTCTACCAAACGACGTGCTAAGCATGCCGATGCTGCTCTTTTTAGCACCCGCGCACGCATTTGTGCGAAAACGCGTTTTAAGCATGCACATGCATCTTTTGGTAGACGCGGATGAAGTTTTCTGCAAAACCACAAGATGTGCATGCAAATGGTGCTTTTTGCAGAACGCGCACGTGGATTTCTACCAAACGACGTGCTAAGCATGCCGATGCTGCTCTTTTTAGCACCCGCGCACGCATTTGTGCGAAAACGCGTTTTAAGCATGCACATGCATCTTTTGGTAGACGCGGATGAAGTTTTCTGCAAAACCACAAGATGTGCATGCAAATGGTGCTTTTTGCAGAACGCGCACGTGGATTTCTACCAAACGACGTGCTAAGCATGCCGATGCTGCTCTTTTTAGCACCCGCGCACGGATTTGTGCGAAAACGCGTTTTAAGCATGCACATGCAACTTTTGGTAGACGCGGATGAAGTTTTCTGCAAAACCACAAGATGTGCATGCAAATGGTGCTTTTGGCAGAACGCGCACGTGGATTTCTACCAAACGACGTGCTAAGCATGCCGATGCTGCTCTTTTTAGCACCCGCGCACGCATTTGTGCGAAAACGCGTTTTAAGCATGCACATGCATCTTTTGGTAGACGCGGATGAAGTTTTCTGCAAAACCACAAGATGTGCATGCAAATGGTGCTTTTTGCAGAACGCGCACGTGGATTTCTACCAAACGACGTGCTAAGCATGCCGATGCTGCTCTTTTTAGCACCCGCGCACGGATTTGTGCGAAAACGCGTTTTAAGCATGCACATGCATCTTTTGGTAGACGCGGATGAAGTTTTCTGCAAAACCACAAGATGTGCATGCAAATGGTGCTTTTGGCAGGACGCGCACGTGGATTTCTACCAAACGACGTGCTAAGCATGCCGATGCTGCTCTTTTTAGCACCCGCGCACGCATTTGTGCGAAAACGCGTTTTAAGCATGCACATGCATCTTTTGGTAGACGCGGATGAAGTTTTCTGCAAAACCACAAGATGTGCATGCAAATGGTGCTTTTTGCAGAACGCGCACGTGGATTTCTACCAAACGACGTGCTAAGCATGCCGATGCTGCTCTTTTTAGCACCCGCGCACGGATTTGTGCGAAAACGCGTTTTAAGCATGCACATGCATCTTTTGGTAGACGCGGATGAAGTTTTCTGCAAAACCACAAGATGTGCACGCAAATGGTGCTTTTGGCAGAACGCGCACGTGGATTTCTACCAAACGACGTGCTAAGCATGCCGATGCTGCTCTTTTTAGCACCCGCGCACGCATTTGTGCGAAAACGCGTTTTAAGCATGCACATGCATCTTTTGGTAGACGCGGATGAAGTTTTCTGCAAAACCACAAGATGTGCATGCAAATGGTGCTTTTGGCAGAACGCGCACGTGGATTTCTACCAAACGACGTGCTAAGCATGCCGATGCTGCTCTTTTTAGCACCCGCGCACGCATTTGTGCGAAAACGCGTTTTAAGCATGCACATGCATCTTTTGGTAGACGCGGATGAAGTTTTCTGCAAAACCACAAGATGTGCATGCAAATGGTGCTTTTTGCAGAACGCGCACGTGGATTTCTACCAAACGACGTGCTAAGCATGCCGATGCTGCTCTTTTTAGCACCCGCGCACGCATTTGTGCGAAAACGCGTTTTAAGCATGCACATGCATCTTTTGGTAGACGCGGATGAAGTTTTCTGCAAAACCACAAGATGTGCATGCAAATGGTGCTTTTTGCAGAACGCGCACGTGGATTTCTACCAAACGACGTGCTAAGCATGCCGATGCTGCTCTTTTTAGCACCCGCGCACGGATTTGTGCGAAAACGCGTTTTAAGTATGCACATGCATCTTTTGGTAGACGCGGATGAAGTTTTCTGCAAAACCACAAGATGTGCATGCAAATGGTGCTTTTGGCAGAACGCGCACGTGGATTTCTACCAAACGACGTGCTAAGCATGCCGATGCTGCTCTTTTTAGCACCCGCGCACGGATTTGTGCGAAAACGCGTTTTAAGCATGCACATGCATCTTTTGGTAGACGCGGATGAAGTTTTCTGCAAAACCACAAGATGTGCATGCAAATGGTGCTTTTGGCAGAACGCGCACGTGGATTTCTACCAAACGACGTGCTAAGCATGCCGATGCTGCTCTTTTTAGCACCCGCGCACGCATTTGTGCGAAAACGCGTTTTAAGCATGCACATGCATCTTTTGGTAGACGCGGAGGAAGTTTTCTGCAAAACCACAAGATGTGCATGCAAATGGTGCTTTTTGCAGAACGCGCACGTGGATTTCTACCAGACGACGTGCTAAGCATGCCGATGCTGCTCTTTTTAGCACCCGCGCACGGATTTGTGCGAAAACGCGTTTTAAGCATGCACATGCATCTTTTGGTAGACGCGGATGAAGTTTTCTGCAAAACCACAAGATGTGCATGCAAATGGTGCTTTTGGCAGAACGCGCACGTGGATTTCTACCAAACGACGTGCTAAGCATGCCGATGCTGCTCTTTTTAGCACCCGCGCACGGATTTGTGCGAAAAGGCGTTTTAAGCATGCACATGCATCTTTTGGTAGACGCGGATGAAGTTTTCTGCAAAACCACAAGATGTGCATGCAAATGGTGCTTTTGGCAGAACGCGCACGTGGATTTCTACCAAACGACGTGCTAAGCATGCCGATGCTGCTCTTTTTAGCACCCGCGCACGCATTTGTGCGAAAACGCGTTTTAAGCATGCACATGCATCTTTTGGTAGACGCGGATGAAGTTTTCTGCAAAACCACAAGATGTGCATGCAAATGGTGCTTTTTGCAGAACGCGCACGTGGATTTCTACCAAACGACGTGCTAAGCATGCCGATGCTGCTCTTTTTAGCACCCGCGCACGCATTTGTGCGAAAACGCGTTTTAAGCATGCACATGCATCTTTTGGTAGACGCGGATGAAGTTTTCTGCAAAACCACAAGATGTGCATGCAAATGGTGCTTTTTGCAGAACGCGCACGTGGATTTCTACCAAACGACGTGCTAAGCATGCCGATGCTGCTCTTTTTAGCACCCGCGCACGGATTTGTGCGAAAACGCGTTTTAAGCATGCACATGCAACTTTTGGTAGACGCGGATGAAGTTTTCTGCAAAACCACAAGATGTGCATGCAAATGGTGCTTTTGGCAGAACGCGCACGTGGATTTCTACCAAACGACGTGCTAAGCATGCCGATGCTGCTCTTTTTAGCACCCGCGCACGCATTTGTGCGAAAACGCGTTTTAAGCATGCACATGCATCTTTTGGTAGACGCGGATGAAGTTTTCTGCAAAACCACAAGATGTGCATGCAAATGGTGCTTTTTGCAGAACGCGCACGTGGATTTCTACCAAACGACGTGCTAAGCATGCCGATGCTGCTCTTTTTAGCACCCGCGCACGGATTTGTGCGAAAACGCGTTTTAAGCATGCACATGCATCTTTTGGTAGACGCGGATGAAGTTTTCTGCAAAACCACAAGATGTGCATGCAAATGGTGCTTTTGGCAGGACGCGCACGTGGATTTCTACCAAACGACGTGCTAAGCATGCCGATGCTGCTCTTTTTAGCACCCGCGCACGCATTTGTGCGAAAACGCGTTTTAAGCATGCACATGCATCTTTTGGTAGACGCGGATGAAGTTTTCTGCAAAACCACAAGATGTGCATGCAAATGGTGCTTTTTGCAGAACGCGCACGTGGATTTCTACCAAACGACGTGCTAAGCATGCCGATGCTGCTCTTTTTAGCACCCGCGCACGGATTTGTGCGAAAACGCGTTTTAAGCATGCACATGCATCTTTTGGTAGACGCGGATGAAGTTTTCTGCAAAACCACAAGATGTGCACGCAAATGGTGCTTTTGGCAGAACGCGCACGTGGATTTCTACCAAACGACGTGCTAAGCATGCCGATGCTGCTCTTTTTAGCACCCGCGCACGCATTTGTGCGAAAACGCGTTTTAAGCATGCACATGCATCTTTTGGTAGACGCGGATGAAGTTTTCTGCAAAACCACAAGATGTGCATGCAAATGGTGCTTTTGGCAGAACGCGCACGTGGATTTCTACCAAACGACGTGCTAAGCATGCCGATGCTGCTCTTTTTAGCACCCGCGCACGCATTTGTGCGAAAACGCGTTTTAAGCATGCACATGCATCTTTTGGTAGACGCGGATGAAGTTTTCTGCAAAACCACAAGATGTGCATGCAAATGGTGCTTTTTGCAGAACGCGCACGTGGATTTCTACCAAACGACGTGCTAAGCATGCCGATGCTGCTCTTTTAGCACCCGCGCCACGCATTTGTGCGAAAACGCGTTTTAAGCATGCACATGCATCTTTTGGTAGACGCGGATGAAGTTTTCTGCAAAACCACAAGATGTGCATGCAAATGGTGCTTTTTGCAGAACGCGCACGTGGATTTCTACCAAACGACGTGCTAAGCATGCCGATGCTGCTCTTTTTAGCACCCGCGCACGGATTTGTGCGAAAACGCGTTTTAAGCATGCACATGCATCTTTTGGTAGACGCGGATGAAGTTTTCTGCAAAACCACAAGATGTGCATGCAAATGGTGCTTTTTGCAGAACGCGCACGTGGATTTCTACCAAACGACGTGCTAAGCATGCCGATGCTGCTCTTTTTAGCACCCGCGCACGGATTTGTGCGAAAACGCGTTTTAAGCATGCACATGCATCTTTTGGTAGACGCGGATGAAGTTTTCTGCAAAACCACAAGATGTGCATGCAAATGGTGCTTTTGGCAGAACGCGCACGTGGATTTCTACCAAACGACGTGCTAAGCATGCCGATGCTGCTCTTTTTAGCACCCCGCGCACGCATTTGTGCGAAAACGCGTTTTAAGCATGCACATGCATCTTTTGGTAGACGCGGAGGAAGTTTTCTGCAAAACCACAAGATGTGCATGCAAATGGTGCTTTTTGCAGAACGCGCACGTGGATTTCTACCAGACGACGTGCTAAGCATGCCGATGCTGCTCTTTTTAGCACCCGCGCACGGATTTGTGCGAAAACGCGTTTTAAGCATGCACATGCATCTTTTGGTAGACGCGGATGAAGTTTTCTGCAAAACCACAAGATGTGCATGCAAATGGTGCTTTTGGCAGAACGCGCACGTGGATTTCTACCAAACGACGTGCTTAAGCATGCCGATGCTGCTCTTTTTAGCACCCGCGCACGGATTTGTGCGAAAAGGCGTTTTTAAGCATGCACATGCATCTTTTGGTAGACGCGGATGAAGTTTTCTGCAAAACCACAAGATGTGCATGCAAATGGTGCTTTTGGCAGAACGCGCACGTGGATTTCTACCAAACGACGTGCTAAGCATGCCGATGCTGCTCTTTTTAGCACCCGCGCACGCATTTGTGCGAAAACGCGTTTTAAGCATGCACATGCATCTTTTGGTAGACGCGGATGAAGTTTTCTGCAAAACCACAAGATGTGCATGCAAATGGTGCTTTTTGCAGAACGCGCACGTGGATTTCTACCAAACGACGTGCTAAGCATGCCGATGCTGCTCTTTTTAGCACCCGCGCACGCATTTGTGCGAAAACGCGTTTTAAGCATGCACATGCATCTTTTGGTAGACGCGGATGAAGTTTTCTGCAAAACCACAAGATGTGCATGCAAATGGTGCTTTTTGCAGAACGCGCACGTGGATTTCTACCAAACAACGTGCTAAGCATGCCGATGCTGCTCTTTTTAGCACCCGCGCACGGATTTGTGCGAAAACGCGTTTTAAGCATGCACATGCAACTTTTGGTAGACGCGGATGAAGTTTTCTGCAAAACCACAAGATGTGCATGCAAATGGTGCTTTTGGCAGAACGCGCACGTGGATTTCTACCAAACGACGTGCTAAGCATGCCGATGCTGCTCTTTTTAGCACCCGCGCACGCATTTGTGCGAAAACGCGTTTTAAGCATGCACATGCATCTTTTGGTAGACGCGGATGAAGTTTTCTGCAAAACCACAAGATGTGCATGCAAATGGTGCTTTTTGCAGAACGCGCACGTGGATTTCTACCAAACGACGTGCTAAGCATGCCGATGCTGCTCTTTTTAGCACCCGCGCACGGATTTGTGCGAAAACGCGTTTTAAGCATGCACATGCATCTTTTGGTAGACGCGGATGAAGTTTTCTGCAAAACCACAAGATGTGCATGCAAATGGTGCTTTTGGCAGGACGCGCACGTGGATTTCTACCAAACGACGTGCTAAGCATGCCGATGCTGCTCTTTTTAGCACCCGCGCACGCATTTGTGCGAAAACGCGTTTTAAGCATGCACATGCATCTTTTGGTAGACGCGGATGAAGTTTTCTGCAAAACCACAAGATGTGCATGCAAATGGTGCTTTTGCAGAACGCGCACGTGGATTTCTACCAAACGACGTGCTAAGCATGCCGATGCTGCTCTTTTTAGCACCCGCGCACGGATTTGTGCGAAAACGCGTTTTAAGCATGCACATGCATCTTTTGGTAGACGCGGATGAAGTTTTCTGCAAAACCACAAGATGTGCACGCAAATGGTGCTTTTGGCAGAACGCGCACGTGGATTTCTACCAAACGACGTGCTAAGCATGCCGATGCTGCTCTTTTTAGCACCCGCGCACGCATTTGTGCGAAAACGCGTTTTAAGCATGCACATGCATCTTTTGGTAGACGCGGATGAAGTTTCCTGCAAAACCACAAGATGTGCATGCAAATGGTGCTTTTGGCAGAACGCGCACGTGGATTTCTACCAAACGACGTGCTAAGCATGCCGATGCTGCTCTTTTTAGCACCCGCGCACGCATTTGTGCGAAAACGCGTTTTAAGCATGCACATGCATCTTTTGGTAGACGCGGATGAAGTTTTCTGCAAAACCACAAGATGTGCATGCAAATGGTGCTTTTTGCAGAACGCGCACGTGGATTTCTACCAAACGACGTGCTAAGCATGCCGATGCTGCTCTTTTTAGCACCCGCGCACGCATTTGTGCGAAAACGCGTTTTAAGCATGCACATGCATCTTTTGGTAGACGCGGATGAAGTTTTCTGCAAAACCACAAGATGTGCATGCAAATGGTGCTTTTTGCAGAACGCGCACGTGGATTTCTACCAAACGACGTGCTAAGCATGCCGATGCTGCTCTTTTTAGCACCCGCGCACGGATTTGTGCGAAAACGCGTTTTAAGCATGCACATGCATCTTTTGGTAGACGCGGATGAAGTTTTCTGCAAAACCACAAGATGTGCATGCAAATGGTGCTTTTGGCAAACGCGCACGTGGATTTCTACCAAACGACGTGCTAAGCATGCCGATACCTCTCTTTTTAGCACCCGCGCGCGCATTTGTGCGAAAACGCGTTTTAAGCATGCACATGCATCTTTTGGTAGACGCGGATGAAGTTTTCTGCAAAACCACAAGATGTGCATGCAAATGGTGCTTTTTGCAGAACGCGCACGTGGATTTCTACCAACGACGTGCTAAGCATGCCGATGCTACTCTTTTTAGCACCCGCGCACGGATTTGTGCGAAAAACGCGTTTTAAGCATGCACATGCATCTTTTGGTAGACGCGGATGAAGTTTTCTGCAAAACCACAAGATGTGCATGCAAATGGTGCTTTTGGCAGAACGCGCACGTGGATTTCTACCAAACGACGTGCTAAGCATGCCGATGCTGCTCTTTTTAGCACCCGCGCACGCATTTGTGCGAAAACGCGTTTTAAGCATGCATATGCATCTTTTGGTAGACGCGGATGAAGTTTTCTGCAAAACCACAAGATGTGCATGCAAATGGTGGTTTTTGCAGAACGCGCACGTAGATTTCTACCAGACGACGTGCTAAGCATGCCGATGCTGCTCTTTTTAGCACCCGCGCACGAATTTGTGCGAAAACGCGTTTTAAGCATGCACATGCATCTTTTGGTAGACGCGGATGAAGTTTTCTGCAAAACCACAAGATGTGCATGCAAATGGTGCTTTTTGCAGAACGCGCACGTGGATTTCTACCAAACGACGTGCTAAGCATGCCGATGCTCCTCTTTTTAGCACCCGCGCACGCATTTGTGCGAAAACGCGTTTTAAGCATGCACATGCATCTTTTGGTAGACGCGGATGAAGTTTTCTGCAAAACCACAAGATCTGCATGCAAATGGTGCTTTTTGCAGAACGCGCACGTGGATTTCTACCAAACGACGTGCTAAGCATGCCGATGCTGCTCTTTTAGCACCCGCGCACGGATTTATGCGAAAACGCGTTTAAGCATGCACATGCATCTTTTGGTAGACGCGGATGAAGTTTTCTGCAAAACCACAAGATGTGCATGCAAATGGTGCTTTTGGCAGAACGCGCACGTGGATTTCTACCAAACGACGTGCTAAGCATGCCGATGCTGCTCTTTTTAGCACCCGCGCACGCATTTGTGCGAAAATGCGTTTTAAGCATGCACATGTATCTTTTGGTAGACGCGGATGAAGTTTTCTGCAAAACCACAAGATGTGCATGCAAATGGTGCTTTTTGCAGAACGCGCACGTGGATTTCTACCAAACGACGTGCTAAGCATGCCGATGCTGCTCTTTTTAGCACCCGCGCACGGATTTGTGCGAAAACGCGTTTTAAGCATGCACATGCATCTTTTGGTAGACGCGGATGAAGTTTTCTCTGCAAAACCACAAGATGTGCATGCAAATGGTGCTTTTGGCAGAACGCGCACGTGGATTTCTACCAAACGACGTGCTAAGCATGCCGATGCTGCTCTTTTTAGCACCCGCGCACGCATTTGTGCGAAAACGCGTTTTAAGCATGCACATGCATCTTTTGGTAGACGCGGAGGAAGTTTTCTGCAAAACCACAAGATGTGCATGCAAATGGTGCTTTTTGCAGAACGCGCACGTGGATTTCTACCAGACGACGTGCTAAGCATGCCGATGCTGCTCTTTTTAGCACCCGCGCACGGATTTGTGCGAAAACGCGTTTTAAGCATGCACATGCATCTTTTGGTAGACGCGGATGAAGTTTTCTGCAAAACCACAAGATGTGCATGCAAATGGTGCTTTTGGCAGAACGCGCACGTGGATTTCTACCAAACGACGTGCTAAGCATGCCGATGCTGCTCTTTTTAGCACCCGCGCACGGATTTGTGCGAAAACGCGTTTTAAGCATGCACATGCATCTTTTGGTAGACGCGGATGAAGTTTTCTGCAAAACCACAAGATGTGCATGCAAATGGTGCTTTTGGCAGAACGCGCACGTGGATTTCTACCAAACGACGTGCTAAGCATGCCGATGCTGCTCTTTTTAGCACCCGCGCACGCATTTGTGCGAAAACGCGTTTTAAGCATGCACATGCATCTTTTGGTAGACGCGGATGAAGTTTTCTGCAAAACCACAAGATGTGCATGCAAATGGTGCTTTTTGCAGAACGCGCACGTGGATTTCTACCAAACGACGTGCTAAGCATGCCGATGCTGCTCTTTTTAGCACCCGCGCACGCATTTGTGCGAAAACGCGTTTTAAGCATGCACATGCATCTTTTGGTAGACGCGGATGAAGTTTTCTGCAAAACCACAAGATGTGCATGCAAATGGTGCTTTTTGCAGAACGCGCACGTGGATTTCTACCAAACGACGTGCTAAGCATGCCGATGCCGCTCTTTTTAGCACCCGCGCACGGATTTGTGCGAAAACGCGTTTTAAGCATGCACATGCAACTTTTGGTAGACGCGGATGAAGTTTTCTGCAAAACCACAAGATGTGCATGCAAATGGTGCTTTTGGCAGAACGCGCACGTGGATTTCTACCAAACGACGTGCTAAGCATGCCGATGCTGCTCTTTTTAGCACCCGCGCACGCATTTGTGCGAAAACGCGTTTTAAGCATGCACATGCATCTTTTGGTAGACGCGGATGAAGTTTTCTGCAAAACCACAAGATGTGCATGCAAATGGTGCTTTTTGCAGAACGCGCACGTGGATTTCTACCAAACGACGTGCTAAGCATGCCGATGCTGCTCTTTTTAGCACCCGCGCACGGATTTGTGCGAAAACGCGTTTTAAGCATGCACATGCATCTTTTGGTAGACGCGGATGAAGTTTTCTGCAAAACCACAAGATGTGCATGCAAATGGTGCTTTTGGCAGAACGCGCACGTGGATTTCTACCAAACGACGTGCTAAGCATGCCGATGCTGCTCTTTTTAGCACCCGCGCACGCATTTGTGCGAAAACGCGTTTTAAGCATGCACATGCATCTTTTGGTAGACGCGGATGAAGTTTTCTGCAAAACCACAAGATGTGCATGCAAATGGTGCTTTTTGCAGAACGCGCACGTGTATTTCTACCAAACGACGTGCTAAGCATGCCGATGCTGCTCTTTTTAGCACCCGCGCACGCATTTGTGCGAAAACGCGTTTTAAGCATGCACATGCATCTTTTGGTAGACGCGGATGAAGTTTTCTGCAAAACCACAAGATGTGCATGCAAATGGTGCTTTTGGCAGAACGCGCACGTGGATTTCTACCAAACGACGTGCTAAGCATGCCGATGCTGCTCTTTTTAGCACCCGCGCACGCATTTGTGCGAAAACGCGTTTTAAGCATGCACATGCATCTTTTGGTAGACGCGGATGAAGTTTCTGCAAAACCACAAGATGTGCATGCAAATGGTGCTTTTTGCAGAACGCGCACGTGGATTTCTACCAAACGACGTGCTAAGCATGCCGATGCTGCTCTTTTTAGCACCCGCGCACGCATTTGTGCGAAAACGCGTTTTAAGCATGCACATGCATCTTTTGGTAGACGCGGATGAAGTTTTCTGCAAAACCACAAGATGTGCATGCAAATGGTGCTTTTGGCAGAACGCGCACGTGGATTTCTACCAAACGACGTGCTAGCATGCCGATGCTGCTCTTTTTAGCACCCGCGCACGGATTTGTGCGAAAACGCGTTTTAAGCATGCACATGCATCTTTTGGTAGACGCGGATGAAGTTTTCTGCAAAACCACAAGATGTGCATGCAAATGGTGCTTTTGGCAGAACGCGCACGTGGATTTCTACCAAAC
Source organism: Dermacentor andersoni (assembly GCF_023375885.2). Taxonomy (NCBI): domain Eukaryota; kingdom Metazoa; phylum Arthropoda; class Arachnida; order Ixodida; family Ixodidae; genus Dermacentor; species Dermacentor andersoni. The sequence goes on along the minus strand of NW_027314877.1, from coordinate 45,268 downwards.
GACGTGCTAAGCATGCCGATACTGCTCTTTTTAGCACCCGCGCACGCATTTGTGCGAAACGCGTTTTAAGCATGCACATGCATCTTTTGGTAGACGCGGATGAAGTTTTCTGCAAAACCACAAGATGTGCATGCAAATGGTGCTTTTTGCAGAACGCGCGCGTGGATTTCTACCAAACGACGTGCTAAGCATGCCGATGCTGCTCTTTTTAGCACCCGCGCACGGATTTGTGCGAAAACGCGTTTTAAGCATGCACATGCATCTTTTGGTAGACGCGGATGAAGTTTTCTGCAAAACCACAAGATGTGCATGCAAATGGTGCTTTTGGCAAACGCGCACGTGGATTTCTACCAAACGACGTGCTAAGCATGCCGATACCTCTCTTTTTAGCACCCGCGCACGCATTTGTGCGAAAACGCGTTTTAAGCATGCACATGCATCTTTTGGTAGACGCGGATGAAGTTTTCTGCAAAACCACAAGATGTGCATGCAAATGGTGCTTTTTGCAGAACGCGCACGTGGATTTCTACCAAACGACGTGCTAAGCATGCCGATGCTGCTCTTTTTAGCACCCGCGCACGGATTTGTGCGAAAACGCGTTTTAAGCATGCACATGCATCTTTTGGTAGACGCGGATGAAGTTTTCTGCAAAACCACAAGATGTGCATGCAAATGGTGCTTTTGGCAGAACGCGCACGTGGATTTCTACCAAACGACGTGCTAAGCATGCCGATGCTGCTCTTTTTAGCACCCGCGCACGCATTTGTGCGAAAACGCGTTTTAAGCATGCACATGCATCTTTTGGTAGACGCGGATGAAGTTTTCTGCAAAACCACAAGATGTGCATGCAAATGGTGGTTTTTGCAGAACGCGCACGTAGATTTCTACCAGACGACGTGCTAAGCATGCCGATGCTGCTCTTTTTAGCACCCGCGCACGAATTTGTGCGAAAACGCGTTTTAAGCATGCACATGCATCTTTTGGTAGACGCGGATGAAGTTTTCTGCAAAACCACAAGATGTGCATGCAAATGGTGCTTTTTGCAGAACGCGCACGTGGATTTCTACCAAACGACGTGCTAAGCATGTCGATGCTCCTCTTTTTAGCACCCGCGCACGCATTTGTGCGAAAACGCGTTTTAAGCATGCACATGCATCTTTTGGTAGACGCGGATGAAGTTTTCTGCAAAACCACAAGATCTGCATGCAAATGGTGCTTTTTGCAGAACGCGCACGTGGATTTCTACCAAACGACGTGCTAAGCATGCCGATGCTGCTCTTTTTAGCACCCGCGCACGCATTTGTGCGAAAACGCGTTTTAAGCATGCACATGCATCTTTTGGTAGACGCGGATGAAGTTTTCTGCAAAACCACAAGATGTGCATGCAAATGGTGCTTTTTGCAGAACGCGCACGTGGATTTCTACCAAACGACGTGCTAAGCATGCCGATGCTGCTCTTTTTAGCACCCGCGCACGCATTTGTGCGAAAACGCGTTTTAAGCATGCACATGCATCTTTTGGTAGACGCGGATGAAGTTTTCTGCAAAACCACAAGATGTGCATGCAAATGGTGCTTTTTGCAGAACGCGCACGTGGATTTCTACCAAACGACGTGCTAAGCATGCCGATGCTGCTCTTTTTAGCACCCGCGCACGGATTTGTGCGAAAACGCGTTTTAAGCATGCACATGCATCTTTTGGTAGACGCGGATGAAGTTTTCTGCAAAACCACAAGATGTGCATGCAAATGGTGCTTTTGGCAGAACGCGCACGTGGATTTCTACCAAACGACGTGCTAAGCATGCCGATGCTGCTCTTTTTAGCACCCGCGCACGCATTTGTGCGAAAACGCGTTTTAAGCATGCACATGCATCTTTTGGTAGACGCGGAGGAAGTTTTCTGCAAAACCACAAGATGTGCATGCAAATGGTGCTTTTTGCAGAACGCGCGCGTGGATTTCTACCAGACGACGTGCTAAGCATGCCGATGCTGCTCTTTTTAGCACCCGCGCACGGATTTGTGCGAAAACGCGTTTTAAGCATGCACATGCATCTTTTGGTAGACGCGGATGAAGTTTTCTGCAAAACCACAAGATGTGCATGCAAATGGTGCTTTTGGCAGAACGCGCACGTGGATTTCTACCAAACGACGTGCTAAGCATGCCGATGCTGCTCTTTTTAGCACCCGCGCACGGATTTGTGCGAAAACGCGTTTTAAGCATGCACATGCATCTTTTGGTAGACGCGGATGAAGTTTTCTGCAAAACCACAAGATGTGCATGCAAATGGTGCTTTTGGCAGAACGCGCACGTGGATTTCTACCAAACGACGTGCTAAGCATGCCGATGCTGCTCTTTTTAGCACCCGCGCACGCATTTGTGCGAAAACGCGTTTTAAGCATGCACATGCATCTTTTGGTAGACGCGGATGAAGTTTTCTGCAAAACCACAAGATGTGCATGCAAATGGTGCTTTTTGCAGAACGCGCACGTGGATTTCTACCAAACGACGTGCTAAGCATGCCGATGCTGCTCTTTTTAGCACCCGCGCACGCATTTGTGCGAAAACGCGTTTTAAGCATGCACATGCATCTTTTGGTAGACGCGGATGAAGTTTTCTGCAAAACCACAAGATGTGCATGCAAATGGTGCTTTTTGCAGAACGCGCACGTGGATTTCTACCAAACGACGTGCTAAGCATGCCGATGCTGCTCTTTTTAGCACCCGCGCACGGATTTGTGCGAAAACGCGTTTTAAGCATGCACATGCAACTTTTGGTAGACGCGGATGAAGTTTTCTGCAAAACCACAAGATGTGCATGCAAATGGTGCTTTTGGCAGAACGCGCACGTGGATTTCTACCAAACGACGTGCTAAGCATGCCGATGCTGCTCTTTTTAGCACTCGCGCACGCATTTGTGCGAAAACGCGTTTTAAGCATGCACATGCATCTTTTGGTAGACGCGGATGAAGTTTTCTGCAAAACCACAAGATGTGCATGCAAATGGTGCTTTTTGCAGAACGCGCACGTGGATTTCTACCAAACGACGTGCTAAGCATGCCGATGCTGCTCTTTTTAGCACCCGCGCACGGATTTGTGCGAAAACGCGTTTTAAGCATGCACATGCATCTTTTGGTAGACGCGGATGAAGTTTTCTGCAAAACCACAAGATGTGCATGCAAATGGTGCTTTTGGCAGAACGCGCACGTGGATTTCTACCAAACGACGTGCTAAGCATGCCGATGCTGCTCTTTTTAGCACCCGCGCACGCATTTGTGCGAAAACGCGTTTTAAGCATGCACATGCATCTTTTGGTAGACGCGGATGAAGTTTTCTGCAAAACCACAAGATGTGCATGCAAATGGTGCTTTTTGCAGAACGCGCACGTGGATTTCTACCAAACGACGTGCTAAGCATGCCGATGCTGCTCTTTTTAGCACCCGCGCACGGATTTGTGCGAAAACGCGTTTTAAGCATGCACATGCATCTTTTGGTAGACGCGGATGAAGTTTTCTGCAAAACCACAAGATGTGCACGCAAATGGTGCTTTTGGCAGAACGCGCACGTGGATTTCTACCAAACGACGTGCTAAGCATGCCGATGCTGCTCTTTTTAGCACCCGCGCACGCATTTGTGCGAAAACGCGTTTTAAGCATGCACATGCATCTTTTGGTAGACGCGGATGAAGTTTTCTGCAAAACCACAAGATGTGCATGCAAATGGTGCTTTTGGCAGAACGCGCACGTGGATTTCTACCAAACGACGTGCTAAGCATGCCGATGCTGCTCTTTTTAGCACCCGCGCACGCATTTGTGCGAAAACGCGTTTTAAGCATGCACATGCATCTTTTGGTAGACGCGGATGAAGTTTTCTGCAAAACCACAAGATGTGCATGCAAATGGTGCTTTTTGCAGAACGCGCACGTGGATTTCTACCAAACGACGTGCTAAGCATGCCGATGCTGCTCTTTTTAGCACCCGCGCACGCATTTGTGCGAAAACGCGTTTTAAGCATGCACATGCATCTTTTGGTAGACGCGGATGAAGTTTTCTGCAAAACCACAAGATGTGCATGCAAATGGTGCTTTTTGCAGAACGCGCACGTGGATTTCTACCAAACGACGTGCTAAGCATGCCGATGCTGCTCTTTTTAGCACCCGCGCACGGATTTGTGCGAAAACGCGTTTTAAGCATGCACATGCATCTTTTGGTAGACGCGGATGAAGTTTTCTGCAAAACCACAAGATGTGCATGCAAATGGTGCTTTTGGCAGAACGCGCACGTGGATTTCTACCAAACGACGTGCTAAGCATGCCGATACTGCTCTTTTTAGCACCCGCGCACGCATTTGTGCGAAAACGCGTTTTAAGCATGCACATGCATCTTTTGGTAGACGCGGATGAAGTTTTCTGCAAAACCACAAGATGTGCATGCAAATGGTGCTTTTTGCAGAACGCGCACGTGGATTTCTACCAAACGACGTGCTAAGCATGCCGATGCTGCTCTTTTTAGCACCCGCGCACGGATTTGTGCGAAAACGCGTTTTAAGCATGCACATGCATCTTTTGGTAGACGCGGATGAAGTTTTCTGCAAAACCACAAGATGTGCATGCAAATGGTGCTTTTGGCAGAACGCGCACGTGGATTTCTACCAAACGACGTGCTAAGCATGCCGATGCTGCTCTTTTTAGCACCCGCGCACGCATTTGTGCGAAAACGCGTTTTAAGCATGCACATGCATCTTTTGGTAGACGCGGATGAAGTTTTCTGCAAAACCACAAGATGTGCATGCAAATGGTGGTTTTTGCAGAACGCGCACGTAGATTTCTACCAGACGACGTGCTAAGCATGCCGATGCTGCTCTTTTTAGCACCCGCGCACGAATTTGTGCGAAAACGCGTTTTAAGCATGCACATGCATCTTTTGGTAGACGCGGATGAAGTTTTCTGCAAAACCACAAGATGTGCATGCAAATGGTGCTTTTTGCAGAACGCGCACGTGGATTTCTACCAAACGACGTGCTAAGCATGCCGATGCTGCTCTTTTTAGCACCCGCGCACGCATTTGTGCGAAAACGCGTTTTAAGCATGCACATGCATCTTTTGGTAGACGCGGATGAAGTTTTCTGCAAAACCACAAGATCTGCATGCAAATGGTGCTTTTTGCAGAACGCGCACGTGGATTTCTACCAAACGACGTGCTAAGCATGCCGATGCTGCTCTTTTTAGCACCCGCGCACGGATTTATGCGAAAACGCGTTTTAAGCATGCACATGCATCTTTTGGTAGACGCGGATGAAGTTTTCTGCAAAACCACAAGATGTGCATGCAAATGGTGCTTTTGGCAGAACGCGCACGTGGATTTCTACCAAACGACGTGCTAAGCATGCCGATGCTGCTCTTTTTAGCACCCGCGCACGCATTTGTGCGAAAACGCGTTTTAAGCATGCACATGCATGTTTTGGTAGACGCGGATGAAGTTTTCTGCAAAACCACAAGATGTGCACGCAAATGGTGCTTTTGGCAGAACGCGCACGTGGATTTCTACCAAACGACGTGCTAAGCATGCCGATGCTGCTCTTTTTAGCACCCGCGCACGCATTTGTGCGAAAACGCGTTTTAAGCATGCACATGCATCTTTTGGTAGACGCGGATGAAGTTTTCTGCAAAACCACAAGATGTGCATGCAAATGGTGCTTTTGGCAGAACGCCCACGTGGATTTCTACCAAACGACGTGCTAAGCATGCCGATGCTGCTCTTTTTAGCACCCGCGCACGCATTTGTGCGAAAACGCGTTTTAAGCATGCACATGCATCTTTTGGTAGACGCGGATGAAGTTTTCTGCAAAACCACAAGATGTGCATGCAAATGGTGCTTTTTGCAGAACGCGCACGTGGATTTCTACCAAACGACGTGCTAAGCATGCCGATGCTGCTCTTTTTAGCACCCGCGCACGCATTTGTGCGAAAACGCGTTTTAAGCATGCACATGCATCTTTTGGTAGACGCGGATGAAGTTTTCTGCAAAACCACAAGATCTGCATGCAAATGGTGCTTTTTGCAGAACGCGCACGTGGATTTCTACCAAACGACGTGCTAAGCATGCCGATGCTGCTCTTTTTAGCACCCGCGCACGGATTTATGCGAAAACGCGTTTTAAGCATGCACATGCATCTTTTGGTAGACGCGGATGAAGTTTTCTGCAAAACCACAAGATGTGCATGCAAATGGTGCTTTTGGCAGAACGCGCACGTGGATTTCTACCAAACGACGTGCTAAGCATGCCGATGCTGCTCTTTTTAGCACCCGCGCACGCATTTGTGCGAAAACGCGTTTTAAGCATGCACATGCATGTTTTGGTAGACGCGGATGAAGTTTTCTGCAAAACCACAAGATGTGCACGCAAATGGTGCTTTTGGCAGAACGCGCACGTGGATTTCTACCAAACGACGTGCTAAGCATGCCGATGCTGCTCTTTTTAGCACCCGCGCACGCATTTGTGCGAAAACGCGTTTTAAGCATGCACATGCATCTTTTGGTAGACGCGGATGAAGTTTTCTGCAAAACCACAAGATGTGCATGCAAATGGTGCTTTTGGCAGAACGCCCACGTGGATTTCTACCAAACGACGTGCTAAGCATGCCGATGCTGCTCTTTTTAGCACCCGCGCACGCATTTGTGCGAAAACGCGTTTTAAGCATGCACATGCATCTTTTGGTAGACGCGGATGAAGTTTTCTGCAAAACCACAAGATGTGCATGCAAATGGTGCTTTTTGCAGAACGCGCACGTGGATTTCTACCAAACGACGTGCTAAGCATGCCGATGCTGCTCTTTTTAGCACCCGCGCACGCATTTGTGCGAAAACGCGTTTTAAGCATGCACATGCATCTTTTGGTAGACGCGGATGAAGTTTTCTGCAAAACCACAAGATGTGCATGCAAATGGTGCTTTTTGCAGAACGCGCACGTGGATTTCTACCAAACGACGTGCTAAGCATGCCGATGCTGCTCTTTTTAGCACCCCGCGCACGGATTTGTGCGAAAACGCGTTTTAAGCATGCACATGCATCTTTTGGTAGACGCGGATGAAGTTTTCTACAAAACCACAAGATGTGCATGCAAATGGTGCTTCTGGCAGAACGCGCACGTGGATTTCTACCAAACGACGTGCTAAGCATGCCGATGCTGCTCTTTTTAGCACCCGCGCACGCATTTGTGCGAAAACGCGTTTTAAGCATGCACATGCATCTTTTGGTAGACGCGGATGAAGTTTTCTGCAAAACCACAAGATGTGCATGCAAATGGTGCTTTTTGCAGAACGCGCACGTGGATTTCTACCAAACGACGTGCTAAGCATGCCGATGCTACTCTTTTTAGCACCCGCGCACGGATTTGTGCGAAAACGCGTTTTAAGCATGCACATACATCTTTTGGTAGACGCGGATGAAGTTTTCTGCAAAACCACAAGATGTGCATGCAAATGGTGCTTTTGGCAGAACGCGCACGTGGATTTCTACCAAACGACGTGCTAAGCATGCCGATGCTGCTCTTTTTAGCACCCGCGCACGCATTTGTGCGAAAACGCGTTTTAAGCATGCATATGCATCTTTTGGTAGACGCGGATGAAGTTTTCTGCAAAACCACAAGATGTGCATGCAAATGGTGCTTTTTGCAGAACGCGCACGTGGATTTCTACCAGACGACGTGCTAAGCATGCCGATGCTGCTCTTTTTAGCACCCGCGCACGGATTTGTGCGAAAACGCGTTTTAAGCATGCAAATGCATCTTTTGGTAGACGCGGATGAAGTTTTCTGCAGAACCACAAGATGTGCATGCAAATGGTGCTTTTGGCAGAACGCGCACGTGGATTTCTACCAAACGACGTGCTAAGCATGCCGATGCTGCTCTTTTTAGCACCCGCGCACGCATTTGTGCGAAAACGCGTTTTAAGCATGCACATGCATCTTTTGGTAGACGCGGATGAAGTTTTCTGCAAAACCACAAGATGTGCATGCAAATGGTGCTTTTTTGCAGAACGCGCACGTGGATTTCTACCAAACGACGTGCTAAGCATGCCGATGCTGCTCTTTTTAGCACCCGCGCACGGATTTGTGCGAAAACGCGTTTTAAGCATGCACATGCATCTTTTGGTAGACGCGGATGAAGTTTTCTGCAAAACCACAAGATGTGCATGCAAATGGTGCTTTTGGCAGAACGCGCACGTGGATTTCTACCAAACGACGTGCTAAGCATGCCGATACTGCTCTTTTTAGCACCCGCGCACGCATTTGTGCGAAAACGCGTATTAAGCATGCACATGCATCTTTTGGTAGACGCGGATGAAGTTTTCTGCAAAACCACAAGATGTGCATGCAAATGGTGCTTTTTGCAGAACGCGCACGTGGATTTCTACCAAACGACGTGCTAAGCATGCCGATGCTGCTCTTTTTAGCACCCGCGCACGGATTTGTGCGAAAACGCGTTTTAAGCATGCACATGCATCTTTTGGTAGACGCGGATGAAGTTTTCTGCAAAACCACAAGATGTGCATGCAAATGGTGCTTTTGGCAGAACGCGCACGTGGATTTCTACCAAACGACGTGCTAAGCATGCCGATGCTGCTCTTTTTAGCACCCGCGCACGCATTTGTGCGAAAACGCGTTTTAAGCATGCACATGCATCTTTTGGTAGACGCGGATGAAGTTTTCTGCAAAACCACAAGATGTGCATGCAAATGGTGGTTTTTGCAGAACGCGCACGTAGATTTCTACCAGACGACGTGCTAAGCATGCCGATGCTGCTCTTTTTAGCACCCGCGCACGAATTTGTGCGAAAACGCGTTTTAAGCATGCACATGCATCTTTTGGTAGACGCGGATGAAGTTTTCTGCAAAACCACAAGATGTGCATGCAAATGGTGCTTTTTGCAGAACGCGCACGTGGATTTCTACCAAACGACGTGCTAAGCATGCCGATGCTGCTCTTTTTAGCACCCGCGCACGCATTTGTGCGAAAACGCGTTTTAAGCATGCACATGCATCTTTTGGTAGACGCGGATGAAGTTTTCTGCAAAACCACAAGATCTGCATGCAAATGGTGCTTTTTGCAGAACGCGCACGTGGATTTCTACCAAACGACGTGCTAAGCATGCCGATGCTGCTCTTTTTAGCACCCGCGCACGGATTTATGCGAAAACGCGTTTTAAGCATGCACATGCATCTTTTGGTAGACGCGGATGAAGTTTTCTGCAAAACCACAAGATGTGCATGCAAATGGTGCTTTTGGCAGAACGCGCACGTGGATTTCTACCAAACGACGTGCTAAGCATGCCGATGCTGCTCTTTTTAGCACCCGCGCACGCATTTGTGCGAAAACGCGTTTTAAGCATGCACATGCATGTTTTGGTAGACGCGGATGAAGTTTTCTGCAAAACCACAAGATGTGCACGCAAATGGTGCTTTTGGCAGAACGCGCACGTGGATTTCTACCAAACGACGTGCTAAGCATGCCGATGCTGCTCTTTTTAGCACCCGCGCACGCATTTGTGCGAAAACGCGTTTTAAGCATGCACATGCATCTTTTGGTAGACGCGGATGAAGTTTTCTGCAAAACCACAAGATGTGCATGCAAATGGTGCTTTTGGCAGAACGCCCACGTGGATTTCTACCAAACGACGTGCTAAGCATGCCGATGCTGCTCTTTTTAGCACCCGCGCACGCATTTGTGCGAAAACGCGTTTTAAGCATGCACATGCATCTTTTGGTAGACGCGGATGAAGTTTTCTGCAAAACCACAAGATGTGCATGCAAATGGTGCTTTTTGCAGAACGCGCACGTGGATTTCTACCAAACGACGTGCTAAACATGCCGATGCTGCTCTTTTTAGCACCCGCGCACGCATTTGTGCGAAAACGCGTTTTAAGCATGCACATGCATCTTTTGGTAGACGCGGATGAAGTTTTCTGCAAAACCACAAGATCTGCATGCAAATGGTGCTTTTTGCAGAACGCGCACGTGGATTTCTACCAAACGACGTGCTAAGCATGCCGATGCTGCTCTTTTTAGCACCCGCGCACGGATTTATGCGAAAACGCGTTTTAAGCATGCACATGCATCTTTTGGTAGACGCGGATGAAGTTTTCTGCAAAACCACAAGATGTGCATGCAAATGGTGCTTTTGGCAGAACGCGCACGTGGATTTCTACCAAACGACGTGCTAAGCATGCCGATGCTGCTCTTTTTAGCACCCGCGCACGCATTTGTGCGAAAACGCGTTTTAAGCATGCACATGCATGTTTTGGTAGACGCGGATGAAGTTTTCTGCAAAACCACAAGATGTGCACGCAAATGGTGCTTTTGGCAGAACGCGCACGTGGATTTCTACCAAACGACGTGCTAAGCATGCCGATGCTGCTCTTTTTAGCACCCGCGCACGCATTTGTGCGAAAACGCGTTTTAAGCATGCACATGCATCTTTTGGTAGACGCGGATGAAGTTTTCTGCAAAACCACAAGATGTGCATGCAAATGGTGCTTTTGGCAGAACGCCCACGTGGATTTCTACCAAACGACGTGCTAAGCATGCCGATGCTGCTCTTTTTAGCACCCGCGCACGCATTTGTGCGAAAACGCGTTTTAAGCATGCACATGCATCTTTTGGTAGACGCGGATGAAGTTTTCTGCAAAACCACAAGATGTGCATGCAAATGGTGCTTTTTGCAGAACGCGCACGTGGATTTCTACCAAACGACGTGCTAAGCATGCCGATGCTGCTCTTTTTAGCACCCGCGCACGCATTTGTGCGAAAACGCGTTTTAAGCATGCACATGCATCTTTTGGTAGACGCGGATGAAGTTTTCTGCAAAACCACAAGATGTGCATGCAAATGGTGCTTTTGGCAGAACGCGCACGTGGATTTCTACCAAACGACGTGCTAAGCATGCCGATGCTGCTCTTTTTAGCACCCGCGCACGCATTTGTGCGAAAACGCGTTTTAAGCATGCATATGCATCTTTTGGTAGACGCGGATGAAGTTTTCTGCAAAACCACAAGATGTGCATGCAAATGGTGCTTTTTGCAGAACGCGCACGTGGATTTCTACCAGACGACGTGCTAAGCATGCCGATGCTGCTCTTTTTAGCACCCGCGCACGGATTTGTGCGAAAACGCGTTTTAAGCATGCAAATGCATCTTTTGGTAGACGCGGATGAAGTTTTCTGCAGAACCACAAGATGTGCATGCAAATGGTGCTTTTGGCAGAACGCGCACGTGGATTTCTACCAAACGACGTGCTAAGCATGCCGATGCTGCTCTTTTTAGCACCCGCGCACGCATTTGTGCGAAAACGCGTTTTAAGCATGCACATGCATCTTTTGGTAGACGCGGATGAAGTTTTCTGCAAAACCACAAGATGTGCATGCAAATGGTGCTTTTGGCAGAACGCGCACGTGGATTTCTACCAAACGACGTGCTAAGCATGCCGATGCTGCTCTTTTTAGCACCCGCGCACGGATTTGTGCGAAAACGCGTTTTAAGCATGCACATGCATCTTTTGGTAGACGCGGATGAAGTTTTCTGCAAAACCACAAGATGTGCATGCAAATGGTGCTTTTGGCAGAACGAGCACGTGGATTTCTACCAAACGACGTGCTAAGCATGCCGATGCTGCTCTTTTTAGCACCCGCGCACGGATTTGTGCGAGAACGCGTTTTAAGCATGCACATGCATCTTTTGGTAGACGCGGATGAAGTTTTCTGCAAAACCAGAAGATGTGCATGCAAATGGTCCTTTTGGCAGAACGCGCACGTGGATTTCTACCAAACGACGTGCTAAGCATGCCGATGCTGCTCTTTTTAGCACCCGCGCACGCATTTGTGCGAAAACGCGTTTTAAGCATGCACATGCATCTTTTGGTAGACGGGGAAGAAGTTTTCTGCAAAACCACAAGATGTGCATAACCACAAGATGTGCATGCAAATGGTGCTTTTTGCAGAACGCGCACGTGGATTTCTACCAAACGACGTGCTAAGCATGCCGATGCTGCTCTTTTTAGCACCCGCGCACGGATTTGTGCGAAAACGCGTTTTAAGCATGCACATGCATCTTTTGGTAGACGCTGATGAAGTTTTCTGCAAAACCACAAGATGTGCATGCAAATGGTGCTTTTGGCAGAACGCGCACGTGGATTTCTACCAAACGACGTGCTAAGCATGCCGATGCTGCTCTTTTTAGCACCCGCGCACGCATTTGTGCGAAAACGCGTTTTAAGCATGCACATGCATCTTTTGGTAGACGCGGATGAAGTTTTCTGCAAAACCACAAGATGTGCATGCAAATGGTGCTTTTTGCAGAACGCGCACGTGGATTTGTACCAAACGACGTGCTAAGCATGCCGATGCTGCTCTTTTTAGCACCCGCGCACGGATTTGTGCGAAAACGCGTTTTAAGCATGCACATGCATCTTGTGGTAGACGCGGATGAAGTTTTCTGCAAAACCACAAGATGTGCATGCAAATGGTGCTTTTGGCAGAACGCGCACGTGGATTTCTACCAAACGACGTGCTAAGCATGCCGATGCTGCTCTTTTTAGCACCCGCGCACGCATTTGTGCGAAAACGCGTTTTAAGCATGCACATGCATCTTTTGGTAGACGCGGATGAAGTTTTTTGCAAAACCACAAGATGTGCATGCAAATGGTGCTTTTTGCAGAACGCGCACGTGGATTTCTACCAAACGACGTGCTAAGCATGCCGATGCTACTCTTTTTAGCACCCGCGCATGGATTTGTGCGAAAACGCGTTTTAAGCATGCACATGCATCTTTTGGAAGACGCGGATGAAGTTTTCTGCAAAACCACAAGATGTGCATGCAAATGGTGCTTTTGGCAGAACGCGCACGTGGATTTCTACCAAACGACGTGCTAAGCATGCCGATGCTGCTCTTTTTAGCACCCGCGCACGCATTTGTGCGAAAACGCGTTTTAAGCATGCATATGCATCTTTTGGTAGACGCGGATGAAGTTTTCTGCAAAACCACAAGATGTGCATGCAAATGGTGCTTTTTGCAGAACGCGCACGTGGATTTCTAACAGACGACGTGCTAAGCATGCCGATGCTGCTCTTTTTAGCACCCGCGCACGGATTTGTGCGAAAACGCGTTTTAAGCATGCAAATGCATCTTTTGGTAGACGCGGATGAAGTTTTCTGCAGAACCACAAGATGTGCATGCAAATGGTGCTTTTGGCAGAACGCGCACGTGGATTTCTACCAAACGACGTGCTAAGCATGCCGATGCTGCTCTTTTTAGCACCCGCGCACGCATTTGAGCGAAAACGCGTTTTAAGCATGCACATGCATCTTTTGGTAGACGCGGATGAAGTTTTCTGCAAAACCACAAGATGTGCATGCAAATGGTGCTTTTGGCAGAACGCGCACGTGGATTTCTACCAAACGACGTGCTAAGCATGCCGATGCTGCTCTTTTTAGCACCCGCGCACGGATTTGTGCGAAAACGCGTTTTAAGCATGCACATGCATCTTTTGGTAGACGCGGATGAAGTTTTCTGCAAAACCACAAGATGTGCATGCAAATGGTGCTTTTGGCAGAACGAGCACGTGGATTTCTACCAAACGACGTGCTAAGCATGCCGATGCTGCTCTTTTTAGCACCCGCGCACGGATTTGTGCGAGAACGCGTTTTAAGCATGCACATGCATCTTTTGGTAGACGCGGATGAAGATTTCTGCAAAACCAGAAGATGTGCATGCAAATGGTCCTTTTGGCAGAACGCGCACGTGGATTTCTACCAAACGACGTGCTAAGCATGCCGATGCTGCTCTTTTTAGCACCCGCGCACGCATTTGTGCGAAAACGCGTTTTAAGCATGCACATGCATCTTTTGGTAGACGCGGGAAGAAGTTTTCTGCAAAACCACAAGATGTGCATGCAAATGGTGCTTTTTGCAGAACGCGCACGTGGATTTCTACCAAACGACGTGCTAAGCATGCCGATGCTGCTCTTTTTAGCACCCGCGCACGGATTTGTGCGAAAACGCGTTTTAAGCATGCACATGCATCTTTTGGTAGACGCTGATGAAGTTTTCTGCAAAACCACAAGATGTGCATGCAAATGGTGCTTTTGGCAGAACGCGCACGTGGATTTCTACCAAACGGACGTGCTAAGCATGCCGATGCTGCTCTTTTTAGCACCCGCGCACGCATTTGTGCGAAAACGCGTTTTAAGCATGCACATGCATCTTTTGGTAGACGCGGATGAAGTTTTTCTGCAAAACCACAAGATGTGCATGCAAATGGTGCTTTTTGCAGAACGCGCACGTGGATTTCTACCAGACGACGTGCTAAGCATGCCGATGCTGCTCTTTTTAGCACCCGCGCACGGATTTGTGCGAAAACGCGTTTTAAGCATGCAAATGCATCTTTTGGTAGACGCGGATGAAGTTTTCTGCAGAACCACAAGATGTGCATGCAAATGGTGCTTTTGGCAGAACGCGCACGTGGATTTCTACCAAACGACGTGCTAAGCATGCCGATGCTGCTCTTTTTAGCACCCGCGCACGCATTTGTGCGAAAACGCGTTTTAAGCATGCACATGCATCTTTTGGTAGACGCGGATGAAGTTTTCTGCAAAACCACAAGATGTGCATGCAAATGGTGCTTTTTGCAGAACGCGCACGTGGATTTCTACCAAACGACATGCTAAGCATGCCGATGCTGCTCTTTTTAGCACCCGCGCGCGGATTTGTGCGAAAACGCGTTTTAAGCATGCACATGCATCTTTTGGTAGACGCGGATGAAGTTTTCTGCAAAACCACAAGATGTGCATGCAAATGGTCCTTTTGGCAGAACGCGCACGTGGATTTCTACCAAACTACGTGCTAAGCATGCCGATGCTGCTCTTTTTAGCACCCGCGCACGCATTTGTGCGAAAACGCGTTTTAAGCATGCACATGCATCTTTTGGTAGACGCGGATGAAGTTTTCTGCAAAACCACAAGATGTGCATGCAAATGGTGCTTTTTGCAGAACGCGCACGTGGATTTCTACCAAACGACGTGCTAAGCCTGCCGATGCTGCTCTTTTTAGCACCCGCGCACGGATTTGTGTGAAAACGCGTTTTAAGCATGCACATGCATCTTTTGGTAGACGCGGATGAAGTTTTCTGCAAAACCACAAGATGTGCATGCAAATGGTGCTTTTGGCAGAACGCGCACGTGGATTTCTACCAAACGACGTGCTAAGCATGCCGATGCTGCTCTTTTTAGCAACCCGCGCACGCATTTGTGCGAAAACGCGTTTTAAGCATGCACATGCATCTTTTGGTAGACGCGGATGAAGTTTTCTGCAAAACCACAAGATGAGCATGCAAATGGTGCTTTTTGCAGAACGCGCACGTGGATTTCTACCAAACGACGTGCTAAGCATGCCGATGCTGCTCTTTTTAACACCCGCGCACGCATTTGTGCGAAAACGCGTTTTAAGCATGCACATGCATCTTTTGGCAGACGCGGATGAAGTTTTCTGCAAAACCACAAGATGTGCATGCAAATGGTGCTTTTTGCAGAACGCGCACGTGGATTTCTACCAAACGACGTGCTAAGCATGCCGATGCTGCTCTTTTTAGCACCCGCGCACGCATTTGTGCGAAAACGCGTTTTAAGCATGCACATGCATCTTTTGGTAGACGCGGATGAAGTTTTCTGCAAAACCACAAGATGTGCATGCAAATGGTGCTTTTTGCAGAACGCGCACGTGGATTTCTACCAGACCACGTGCTAAGCATGCCGATGCTGCTCTTTTTAGCACCCGCGCACGGATTTGTGCGAAAACGCGTTTTAAGCATGCACATGCATCTTTTGGTAGACGCGGATGAAGTTTCTGCAAAACCACAAGATGTGCATGCAAATGGTGCTTTTGGCAGAAGGCGCACGTGGATTTCTACCAAACGACGTGCTAAGCATGCCGATGCTGCTCTTTTTAGCACCCGCGCACGCATTTGTGCGAAAACGCGTTTTAAGCATGCACATGCATCTTTTGGTAGACGCGGATGAAGTTTTCTGCAAAACCACAAGATGTGCATGCAAATGGTGCTTTTTGCAGAACGCGCACGTGGATTTCTACCAGACGACGTGCTAAGCATGCCGATGCTGCTCTTTTTAGCACCCGCGCACGCATTTGTGCGAAAACGCGTTTTAAGCATGCACATGCATCTTTTGGTAGACGCGGATGAAGTTTTCTGCAAAACCACAAGATGTGCATGGAAATGGTGCTTTTTGCAGAACGCGCACGTGGATTTCTACCAGACGACGTGCTAAGCATGCCGATGCTGCTCTTTTTAGCACCCGCGCACGGATTTGTGCGAAAACGCGTTTTAAGCATGCAAATGCATCTTTTGGTAGACGCGGATGAAGTTTTCTGCAAAACCACAAGATGTGCATGCAAATGGTGCTTTTTGCAGAACGCGCACGTGGATTTCTACCAAACGACGTGCTAAGCATGCCGATGCTGCTCTTTTTAGCACCCGCGCACGGATTTGTGCGAAAACGCGTTTTAAGCATGCACATGCATCTTTTGGTAGACGCGGATGAAGTTTTCTACAAAACCACAAGATGTGCATGCAAATGGTGCTTCTGGCAGAACGCGCACGTGGATTTCTACCAAACGACGTGCTAAGCATGCCGATGCTGCTCTTTTTAGCACCCGCGCACGCATTTGTGCGAAAACGCGTTTTAAGCATGCACATGCATCTTTTGGTAGACGCGGATGAAGTTTTCTGCAAAACCACAAGATGTGCATGCAAATGGTGCTTTTTGCAGAACGCGCACGTGGATTTCTACCAAACGACGTGCTAAGCATGCCGATGCTACTCTTTTTAGCACCCGCGCACGGATTTGTGCGAAAACGCGTTTTAAGCATGCACATACATCTTTTGGTAGACGCGGATGAAGTTTTCTGCAAAAACCACAAGATGTGCATGCAAATGGTGCTTTTGGCAGAACGCGCACGTGGATTTCTACCAAACGACGTGCTAAGCATGCCGATGCTGCTCTTTTTAGCACCCGCGCACGCATTTGTGCGAAAACGCGTTTTAAGCATGCATATGCATCTTTGGTAGACGCGGATGAAGTTTTCTGCAAAACCACAAGATGTGCATGCAAATGGTGCTTTTTGCAGAACGCGCACGTGGATTTCTACCAGACGACGTGCTAAGCATGCCGATGCTGCTCTTTTTAGCACCCGCGCACGGATTTGTGCGAAAACGCGTTTTAAGCATGCAAATGCATCTTTTGGTAGACGCGGATGAAGTTTTCTGCAGAACCACAAGATGTGCATGCAAATGGTGCTTTTGGCAGAACGCGCACGTGGATTTCTACCAAACGACGTGCTAAGCATGCCGATGCTGCTCTTTTTAGCACCCGCGCACGCATTTGTGCGAAAACGCGTTTTAAGCATGCACATGCATCTTTTGGTAGACGCGGATGAAGTTTTCTGCAAAACCACAAGATGTGCATGCAAATGGTGCTTTTGGCAGAACGCGCACGTGGATTTCTACCAAACGACGTGCTAAGCATGCCGATGCTGCTCTTTTTAGCACCCGCGCACGGATTTGTGCGAAAACGCGTTTTAAGCATGCACATGCATCTTTTGGTAGACGCGGATGAAGTTTTCTGCAAAACCACAAGATGTGCATGCAAATGGTGCTTTTGGCAGAACGAGCACGTGGATTTCTACCAAACGACGTGCTAAGCATGCCGATGCTGCTCTTTTTAGCACCCGCGCACGGATTTGTGCGAGAACGCGTTTTAAGCATGCACATGCATCTTTTGGTAGACGCGGATGAAGTTTTCTGCAAAACCAGAAGATGTGCATGCAAATGGTCCTTTTGGCAGAACGCGCACGTGGATTTCTACCAAACGACGTGCTAAGCATGCCGATGCTGCTCTTTTTATCACCCGCGCACGCATTTGTGCGAAAACGCGTTTTAAGCATGCACATGCATCTTTTGGTAGACGGGGAAGAAGTTTTCTGCAAAACCACAAGATGTGCATGCAAATGGTGCTTTTTGCAGAACGCGCACGTGGATTTCTACCAAACGACGTGCTAAGCATGCCGATGCTGCTCTTTTTAGCACCCGCGCACGGATTTGTGCGAAAACGCGTTTTAAGCATGCACATGCATCTTTTGGTAGACGCTGATGAAGTTTTCTGCAAAACCACAAGATGTGCATGCAAATGGTGCTTTTGGCAGAACGCGCACGTGGATTTCTACCAAACGACGTGCTAAGCATGCCGATGCTGCTCTTTTTAGCACCCGCGCACGCATTTGTGCGAAAACGCGTTTTAAGCATGCACATGCATCTTTTGGTAGACGCGGATGAAGTTTTCTGCAAAACCACAAGATGTGCATGCAAATGGTGCTTTTTGCAGAACGCGCACGTGGATTTGTACCAAACGACGTGCTAAGCATGCCGATGCTGCTCTTTTTAGCACCCGCGCACGGATTTGTGCGAAAACGCGTTTTAAGCATGCACATGCATCTTGTGGTAGACGCGGATGAAGTTTTCTGCAAAACCACAAGATGTGCATGCAAATGGTGCTTTTGGCAAAACGCGCACGTGGATTTCTACCAAACGACGTGCTAAGCATGCCGATGCTGCTCTTTTTAGCACCCGCGCACGCATTTGTGCGAAAACGCGTTTTAAGCATGCACATGCATCTTTTGGTAGACGCGGATGAAGTTTTTTGCAAAACCACAAGATGTGCATGCAAATGGTGCTTTTTGCAGAACGCGCACGTGGATTTCTACCAAACGACGTGCTAAGCATGCCGATGCTACTCTTTTTAGCACCCGCGCATGGATTTGTGCGAAAACGCGTTTTAAGCATGCACATGCATCTTTTGGAAGACGCGGATGAAGTTTTCTGCAAAACCACAAGATGTGCATGCAAATGGTGCTTTTGGCAGAACGCGCACGTGGATTTCTACCAAACGACGTGCTAAGCATGCCGATGCTGCTCTTTTTAGCACCCGCGCACGCATTTGTGCGAAAACGCGTTTTAAGCATGCATATGCATCTTTGGTAGACGCGGATGAAGTTTTCTGCAAAACCACAAGATGTGCATGCAAATGGTGCTTTTTGCAGAACGCGCACGTGGATTTCTAACAGACGACGTGCTAAGCATGCCGATGCTGCTCTTTTTAGCACCCGCGCACGGATTTGTGCGAAAACGCGTTTTAAGCATGCAAATGCATCTTTTGGTAGACGCGGATGAAGTTTTCTGCAGAACCACAAGATGTGCATGCAAATGGTGCTTTTGGCAGAACGCGCACGTGGATTTCTAC
Organism: Dermacentor andersoni; assembly: GCF_023375885.2. Classification (NCBI taxonomy): domain Eukaryota; kingdom Metazoa; phylum Arthropoda; class Arachnida; order Ixodida; family Ixodidae; genus Dermacentor; species Dermacentor andersoni. The sequence goes on along the minus strand of NW_027314877.1, from coordinate 25,922 downwards.
CAAACGACGTGCTAAGCATGCCGATGCTGCTCTTTTTAGCACCCGCGCACGCATTTGAGCGAAAACGCGTTTTAAGCATGCACATGCATCTTTTGGTAGACGCGGATGAAGTTTTCTGCAAAACCACAAGATGTGCATGCAAATGGTGCTTTTGGCAGAACGCGCACGTGGATTTCTACCAAACGACGTGCTAAGCATGCCGATGCTGCTCTTTTTAGCACCCGCGCACGGATTTGTGCGAAAACGCGTTTTAAGCATGCACATGCATCTTTTGGTAGACGCGGATGAAGTTTTCTGCAAAACCACAAGATGTGCATGCAAATGGTGCTTTTGGCAGAACGAGCACGTGGATTTCTACCAAACGACGTGCTAAGCATGCCGATGCTGCTCTTTTTAGCACCCGCGCACGGATTTGTGCGAGAACGCGTTTTAAGCATGCACATGCATCTTTTGGTAGACGCGGATGAAGATTTCTGCAAAACCAGAAGATGTGCATGCAAATGGTCCTTTTGGCAGAACGCGCACGTGGATTTCTACCAAACGACGTGCTAAGCATGCCGATGCTGCTCTTTTTAGCACCCGCGCACGCATTTGTGCGAAAACGCGTTTTAAGCATGCACATGCATCTTTTGGTAGACGCGGAAGAAGTTTTCTGCAAAACCACAAGATGTGCATGCAAATGGTGCTTTTTGCAGAACGCGCACGTGGATTTCTACCAAACGACGTGCTAAGCATGCCGATGCTGCTCTTTTTAGCACCCGCGCACGGATTTGTGCGAAAACGCGTTTTAAGCATGCACATGCATCTTTTGGTAGACGCTGATGAAGTTTTCTGCAAAACCACAAGATGTGCATGCAAATGGTGCTTTTGGCAGAACGCGCACGTGGATTTCTACCAAACGACGTGCTAAGCATGCCGATGCTGCTCTTTTTAGCACCCGCGCACGCATTTGTGCGAAAACGCGTTTTAAGCATGCACATGCATCTTTTGGTAGACGCGGATGAAGTTTTCTGCAAAACCACAAGATGTGCATGCAAATGGTGCTTTTTGCAGAACGCGCACGTGGATTTCTACCAGACGACGTGCTAAGCATGCCGATGCTGCTCTTTTTAGCACCCGCGCACGGATTTGTGCGAAAACGCGTTTTAAGCATGCAAATGCATCTTTTGGTAGACGCGGATGAAGTTTTCTGCAGAACCACAAGATGTGCATGCAAATGGTGCTTTTGGCAGAACGCGCACGTGGATTTCTACCAAACGACGTGCTAAGCATGCCGATGCTGCTCTTTTTAGCACCCGCGCACGCATTTGTGCGAAAACGCGTTTTAAGCATGCACATGCATCTTTTGGTAGACGCGGATGAAGTTTTCTGCAAAACCACAAGATGTGCATGCAAATGGTGCTTTTTGCAGAACGCGCACGTGGATTTCTACCAAACGACATGCTAAGCATGCCGATGCTGCTCTTTTTAGCACCCGCGCGCGGATTTGTGCGAAAACGCGTTTTAAGCATGCACATGCATCTTTTGGTAGACGCGGATGAAGTTTTCTGCAAAACCACAAGATGTGCATGCAAATGGTCCTTTTGGCAGAACGCGCACGTGGATTTCTACCAAACTACGTGCTAAGCATGCCGATGCTGCTCTTTTTAGCACCCGCGCACGCATTTGTGCGAAAACGCGTTTTAAGCATGCACATGCATCTTTTGGTAGACGCGGATGAAGTTTTCTGCAAAACCACAAGATGTGCATGCAAATGGTGCTTTTTGCAGAACGCGCACGTGGATTTCTACCAAACGACGTGCTAAGCCTGCCGATGCTGCTCTTTTTAGCACCCGCGCACGGATTTGTGTGAAAACGCGTTTTAAGCATGCACATGCATCTTTTGGTAGACGCGGATGAAGTTTTCTGCAAAACCACAAGATGTGCATGCAAATGGTGCTTTTGGCAGAACGCGCACGTGGATTTCTACCAAACGACGTGCTAAGCATGCCGATGCTGCTCTTTTTAGCACCCGCGCACGCATTTGTGCGAAAACGCGTTTTAAGCATGCACATGCATCTTTTGGTAGACGCGGATGAAGTTTTCTGCAAAACCACAAGATGAGCATGCAAATGGTGCTTTTTGCAGAACGCGCACGTGGATTTCTACCAAACGACGTGCTAAGCATGCCGATGCTGCTCTTTTTAACACCCGCGCACGCATTTGTGCGAAAACGCGTTTTAAGCATGCACATGCATCTTTTGGCAGACGCGGATGAAGTTTTCTGCAAAACCACAAGATGTGCATGCAAATGGTGCTTTTTGCAGAACGCGCACGTGGATTTCTACCAAACGACGTGCTAAGCATGCCGATGCTGCTCTTTTTAGCACCCGCGCACGCATTTGTGCGAAAACGCGTTTTAAGCATGCACATGCATCTTTTGGTAGACGCGGATGAAGTTTTCTGCAAAACCACAAGATGTGCATGCAAATGGTGCTTTTTGCAGAACGCGCACGTGGATTTCTACCAGACGACGTGCTAAGCATGCCGATGCTGCTCTTTTTAGCACCCGCGCACGCATTTGTGCGAAAACGCGTTTTAAGCATGCACATGCATCTTTTGGTAGACGCGGATGAAGTTTTCTGCAAAACCACAAGATGTGCATGGAAATGGTGCTTTTTGCAGAACGCGCACGTGGATTTCTACCAGACGACGTGCTAAGCATGCCGATGCTGCTCTTTTTAGCACCCGCGCACGGATTTGTGCGAAAACGCGTTTTAAGCATGCAAATGCATCTTTTGGTAGACGCGGATGAAGTTTTCTGCAGAACCACAAGATGTGCATGCAAATGGTGCTTTTGGCAGAACGCGCACGTGGATTTCTACCAAACGACGTGCTAAGCATGCCGATGCTGCTCTTTTTAGCACCCGCGCACGGATTTGTGCGAGAACGAGTTTTAAGCATGCACATGCATCTTTTGGTAGACGCGGATGAAGTTTTCTGCAAAACCAGAAGATGTGCATGCAAATGGTCCTTTTGGCAGAACGCGCACGTGGATTTCTACCAAACGACGTGCTAAGCATGCCGATGCTGCTCTTTTTAGCACCCGCGCACGGAATTGTGCGAAAACGCGTTTTAAGCATGCACATGCATCTTTTGGTAGACGCGGATGAAGTTTTCTGCAAAACCACAAGATGTGCATGCAAATGGTGCTTTTGGCAGAACGCGCACGTGGATTTCTACCAAACGACGTGCTAAGCATGCCGATGCTGCTCTTTTTAGCACCCGCGCACGGATTTGTGCGAAAACGCGTTTTTAAGCATGCACATGCATCTTTTGGTAGACGCTGATGAAGTTTTCTGCAAAACCACAAGATGTGCATGCAAATGGTGCTTTTGGCAGAACGCGCACGTGGATTTCTACCAAACGACGTGCTAAGCATGCCGATGCTGCTCTTTTTAGCACCCGCGCACGGATTTGTGCGAACGCGCGTTTTAAGCATGCACATGCATCTTTTGGTAGACGCGGATGAAGTTTTCTGCAAAACCACAAGATGTGCATGCAAATGGTGCTTTTGGCAGAACGCGCACGTGGATTTCTACCAAACGACGTGCTAAGCATGCCGATGCTGCTCTTTTTAGCACCCGCGCAGGGATTTGTGCAAAAACGCGTTTTAAGCATGCACATGCATCTTTTGGTAGACGCGGATGAAGTTTTCTGCAAAACCAGAAGATGTGCATGCAAATGGTCCTTTTGGCAGAACGCGCACGTGGATTTCTACCAAACGACGTGCTAAGCATGCCGATGCTGCTCTTTTTAGCACCCGCGCACGCATTTGTGCGAAAACGCGTTTTTAAGCATGCACATGCATCTTTTGGTAGACGCGGAAGAAGTTTTCTGCAAAACCACAAGATGTGCATGCAAATGGTGCTTTTTGCAGATCGCGCACGTGGATTTCTACCAAACGACGTGCTAAGCATGCCGATGCTGCTCTTTTTAGCACCCGCGCATGGATTTGTGTGAAAACGCGTTTTAAGCATGCACATGCATCTTTTGGTAGACGCGGATGAAGTTTTCTGCAAAACCACAAGATGTGCATGCAAATGGTGCTTTTGGCAGAACGCGCACGTGGATTTCTACCAAACGACGTGCTAAGCATGCCGATGCTGCTCTTTTTAGCACCCGCGCACGCATTTGTGCGAAAACGCGTTTTAAGCATGCACATGCATCTTTTGGTAGACGCGGATGAAGTTTTCTGCAAAACCACAAGATGAGCATGCAAATGGTGCTTTTTGCAGAACGCGCACGTGGATTTCTACCAAACGACGTGCTAAGCATGCCGATGCTGCTCTTTTTAACACCCGCGCACGCATTTGTGCGAAAACGCGTTTTAAGCATGCACATGCATCTTTTGGCAGACGCGGATGAAGTTTTCTGCAAAACCACAAGATGTGCATGCAAATGGTGCTTTTTGCAGAACGCGCACGTGGATTTCTACCAAACGACGTGCTAAGCATGCCGATGCTGCTCTTTTTAGCACCCGCGCACGCATTTGTGCGAAAACGCGTTTTAAGCATGCACATGCATCTTTTGGTAGACGCGGATGAAGTTTTCTGCAAAACCACAAGATGTGCATGCAAATGGTGCTTTTTGCAGAACGCGCACGTGGATTTCTACCAGACGACGTGCTAAGCATGCCGATGCTTGCTCTTTTTTAGCACCCGCGCACGGATTTGTGCGAAAACGCGTTTTAAGCATGCACATGCATCTTTTGGTAGACGCGGATGAAGTTTTCTGCAAAACCACAAGATGTGCAATGCAAATGGTGCTTTTGGCAGAACGCGCACGTGGATTTCTACCAAACGACGTGCTAAGCATGCCGATGCTGCTCTTTTTAGCACCCCGCGCACGCATTTGTGCGAAAACGCGTTTTAAGCATGCACATGCATCTTTTGGTAGACGCGGATGAAGTTTTCTGCAAAACCGCAAGATGTGCATGCAAATGTGCTTTTTGCAGAACGCGCACGTGGATTTCTACCAGACGACGTGCTAAGCATGCCGATGCTGCTCTTTTTAGCACCCGCGCACGCATTTGTGCGAAAACGCGTTTTAAGCATGCACATGCATCTTTTGGTAGACGCGGATGAAGTTTTCTGCAAAACCACAAGATGTGCATGCAAATGGTGCTTTTTGCAGAACGCGCACGTGGATTTCTACCAAACGACGTGCTAAGCATGCCGATGCTGCTCTTTTTAGCACCCGCGCACGGATTTGTGCGAAAACGCGTTTTAAGCATGCACATGCATCTTTTGGTAGACGCGGATGAAGTTTTCTGCAAAACCACAAGATGTGCATGCAAATGGTGCTTTTGGCAGAACGCGCACGTGGATTTCTACCAAACGACGTGCTAAGCATGCCGATGCTGCTCTTTTTAGCACCCGCGCACGGATTTGTGCGAAAACGCGTTTTAAGCATGCACATGCATCTTTTGGTAGACGCGGATGAAGTTTTCTGCAAAACCTCAAGATGTGCATGCAAATGGTGCTTTTGGCAGAACGCGCACGTGGATTTCTACCAAACGACGTGCTAAGCATGCCGATGCTGCTCTTTTTAGCACCCACGCACGGATTTGTGCGAGAACGCCTTTTAAGCATGCACATGCATCTTTTGGTAGACGCGGATGAAGTTTTCTGCAAAACCAGAAGATGTGCATGCAAATGGTCCTTTTGGCAGAAAGCGCACGTGGATTTCTACCAAACGACGTGCTAAGCATGCCGATGCTGCTCTTTTTAGCACCCGCGCACGGATTTGTGCGAAAACGCGTTTTAAGCATGCACATGCATCTTTTGGTAGACGCGGATGAAGTTTTCTGCAAAACCACAAGATGTGCATGCAAATGGTGCTTTTGGCAGAACGCGCACGTGGATTTCTACCAAACGACGTGCTAAGCATGCCGATGCTGTTCTTTTTAGCACCCGCGCACGGATTTGTGCGAAAACGCGTTTTAAGCATGCACATGCATCTTTTGGTAGACGCGGATGAAGTTTTCTGCAAAACCACAAGATGTGCCTGCAAATGGTGCTTTTGGCAGAACGCGCACGTGGATTTCTACCAAACGACGTGCTAAGCATGCCGATGCTGCTCTTTTTAGCACCCGCGCACGCATTTGTGCGAAAACGCGTTTTAAGCATGCACATGCATCTTTTGGTAGACACGGGTGAAGTTTTCTGCAAAACCACAAGATGTGCATGCAAATGGTGCTTTTTGCAGAACGCGCACGTGGATTTCTACCAAACGACATGCTAAGCATGCCGATGCTGCTCTTTTTAGCACCCGCGCACGCATTTGTGCGAAAACGCGTTTTAAGCATGCACATGCATCTTTTGGTAGACGCGGATGAAGTTTTCTGCAAAACCACAAGATGTGCATGCAAATGGTGCTTTTTGCAGAACGCGCACGTGGATTTCTACCAAACGACGTGCTAAGCATGCCGATGCTGCTCTGCACCCGCGCACGGATTTGTGCGAAAACGCGTTTTAAGCATGCACATGCATCTTTTGGTAGACGCGGATGAAGTTTTCTGCAAAACCACAAGATGTGCATGCAAATGGTGCTTTTTGCAGAACGCGCACGTGGATTTCTACCAAACGACGTGCTAAGCATGCCGATGCTGCTCTTTTTAGCACCCGCGCACGCATTTGTGCGAAAACGCGTTTTAAGCATGCACATGCATCTTTTGGTAGACGCGGATGAAGTTTTCTGCAAAACCACAAGATGTGCATGCAAATGGTGCTTTTGGCAGAACGCGCACGTGGATTTCTACCAAACGACGTGCTAAGCATGCCGATGCTGCTCTTTTTAGCACCCGCGCACGGATTTGTGCGAAAACGCGTTTTAAGCATGCACATGCATCTTTTGGTAGACGCGGATGAAGTTTTCTGCAAAACCACAAGATGTGCATGCAAATGGTGCTTTTGGCAGAACGCGCACGTGGATTTCTACCAAACGACGTGCTAAGCATGCCGATGCTGCTCTTTTTAGCACCCGCGCACGCATTTGTGCGAAAACGCGTTTTAAGCATGCACATGCATCTTTTGGTAGACGCGGATGAAGTTTTCTGCAAAACCACAAGATGTGCATGCAAATGGTGCTTTTTGCAGAACGCGCACGTGGATTTCTACCAAACGACGTGCTAAGCATGCCGATGCTGTTCTTTTTAGCACCCGCGCACGGATTTGTGCGAAAACGCGTTTTAAGCATGCACATGCATCTTTTGGTAGACGCGGATGAAGTTTTCTGCAAAACCACAAGATGTGCCTGCAAATGGTGCTTTTGGCAGAACGCGCACGTGGATTTCTACCAAACGACGTGCTAAGCATGCCGATGCTGCTCTTTTTAGCACCCGCGCACGCATTTGTGCGAAAACGCGTTTTAAGCATGCACATGCATCTTTTGGTAGACGCGGATGAAGTTTTCTGCAAAACCACAAGATGTGCATGCAAATGGTGCTTTTTGCAGAACGCGCACGTGGATTTCTACCAAACGACGTGCTAAGCATGCCGATGCTGCTCTTTTTAGCACCCGCGCACGCATTTGTGCGAAAACGCGTTTTAAGCATGCACATGCATCTTTTGGTAGACGCGGATGAAGTTTTCTGCAAAACCACAAGATGTGCATGCAAATGGTGCTTTTTGCAGAACGCGCACGTGGATTTTTACCAAACGACGTGCTAAGCATGCCGATGCTGCTCTTTTTAGCACCCGCGCACGGATTTGTGCGAAAACGCGTTTTAAGCATGCACATGCATCTTTTGGCAGACGCGGATGAAGTTTTCTGCAAAACCACAAGATGTGCATGCAAATGGTGCTTTTTGCAGAACGCGCACGTGGATTTCTACCAAACGACGTGCTAAGCATGCCGATGCTGCTCTTTTTAGCACCCGCGCAGGCATTTGTGCGAAAACGCGTTTTAAGCATGCACATGCATCTTTTGGTAGACGCGGATGAAGTTTTCTGCAAAACCACAAGATTTGCATGCAAATGGTGCTTTTTGCAGAACGCGCACGTGGATTTCTACCAGACGACGTGCTAAGCATGCCGATGCTGCTCTTTTTAGCACCCGCGCACGGATTTGTGCGAAAACGCGTTTTAGCATGCACATGCATCTTTTGGTAGACGCGGATGAAGTTTTCTGCAAAACCACAAGATGTGCATGCAAATGGTGCTTTTGGCAGAACGCGCACGTGGATTTCTACCAAACGACGTGCTAAGCATGCCGATGCTGCTCTTTTTAGCACCCGTGCACGCATTTGTGCGAAAACGCGTTTTAAGCATGCACATGCATCTTTTGGTAGACGCGGATGAAGTTTTCTGCAAAACCACAAGATGTGCATGCAAATGGTGCTTTTTGCAGAACGCGAACGTGGATTTCTACCAGACGACGTGCTAAGCATGCCGATGCTGCTCTTTTTAGCACCCGCGCACGCATTTGTGCGAAAACGCGTTTTAAGCATGCACATGCATCTTTTGGTAGACGCGGATGAAGTTTTCTGCAAAACCACAAGATGTGCATGCAAATGGTGCTTTTGGCAGAACGCGCACGTGGATTTCTACCAAACGACGTGCTAAGCATGCCGATGCTGCTCTTTTTAGCACCCGCGCACGCATTTGTGCGAAAACGCGTTTTAAGCATGCACATGCATGTTTTGGTAGACGCGGATGAAGTTTTCTGCAAAACCACAAGATGTGCATGCAAATGGTGCTTTTGGCAGAACGCGCACGTGGATTTCTACCAAACGACGTGCTAAGCATGCCGATGCTGCTCTTTTTAGCACCCGCGCACGCATTTGTGCGAAAACGCGTTTTAAGCATGCACATGCATCTTTTGGTAGACGCGGATGAAGTTTTCTGCAAAACCACAAGATGTGCATGCAAATGGTGCTTTTTGCAGAACGCGCACGTGGATTTCTACCAAACGACGTGCTAAGCATGCCGATGCTGTTCTTTTTAGCACCCGCGCACGGATTTGTGCGAAAACGCGTTTTAAGCATGCACATGCATCTTTTGGTTGACGCGGATGAAGTTTTCTGCAAAACCACAAGATGTGCCTGCAAATGGTGCTTTTGGCAGAACGCGCACGTGGATTTCTACCAAACGACGTGCTAAGCATGCCGATGCTGCTCTTTTTAGCACCCGCGCACGCATTTGTGCGAAAACGCGTTTTAAGCATGCACATGCATCTTTTGGTAGACGCGGATGAAGTTTTCTGCAAAACCACAAGATGTGCATGCAAATGGTGCTTTTTGCAGAACGCGCACGTGGATTTCTACCAAACGACGTGCTAAGCATGCCGATGCTGCTCTTTTTAGCACCCGCGCACGCATTTGTGCGAAAACGCGTTTTAAGCATGCACATGCATCTTTTGGTAGACGCGGATGAAGTTTTCTGCAAAACCACAAGATGTGCATGCAAATGGTGCTTTTTGCAGAACGCGCACGTGAATTTCTACCAAACGACGTGCTAAGCATGCCGATGCTGCTCTTTTTAGCACCCGCGCACGGATTTGTGCGAAAACGCGTTTTAAGCATGCACATGCATCTTTTGGTAGACGCGGATGAAGTTTTCTGCAAAACCACAAGATGTGCATGCAAATGGTGCTTTTGGCAGAACGCGCACGTGGATTTCTACCAAACGACGTGCTAAGCATGCCGATGCTGCTCTTTTTAGCACCCGCGCACGGATTTGTGCGAAAACGCGTTTTAAGCATGCACATGCATCTTTTGGTAGACGCGGATGAAGTTTTCTGCAAAACCACAAGATGTGCATGCAAATGGTGCTTTTGGCAGAACGCGCACGTGGATTTCTACCAAACGACGTGCTAAGCATGCCGATGCTGCTCTTTTTAGCACCCGCGCACGCATTTGTGCGAAAACGCGTTTTAAGCATGCACATGCATCTTTTGGTAGACGCGGATGAAGTTTTCTGCAAAACCACAAGATGTGCATGCAAATGGTGCTTTTTGCAGAACGCGCACGTGGATTTCTACCAAACGACGTGCTAAGCATGCCGATGCTGTTCTTTTTAGCACCCGCGCACGGATTTGTGCGAAAACGCGTTTTAAGCATGCACATGCATCTTTTGGTAGACGCGGATGAAGTTTTCTGCAAAACCACAAGATGTGCATGCAAATGGTGCTTTTTGCAGAACGCGCACGTGGATTTCTACCAGACGACGTGCTAAGCATGCCGATGCTGCTCTTTTTAGCACCCGCGCACGCATTTGTGCGAAAACGCGTTTTAAGCATGCACATGCATCTTTTGGTAGACGCGGATGAAGTTTTCTGCAAAACCACAAGATGTGCATGCAAATGGTGCTTTTTGCAGAACGCGCACGTGGATTTCTACCAAACTACGTGCTAAGCATGCCGATGCTGCTCTTTTTAGCACCCGCGCACGGATTTGTGCGAAAACGCGTTTTAAGCATGCACATGCATCTTTTGGTAGACGCGGATGAAGTTTTCTGCAAAACCACAAGATGTGCATGCAAATGGTGCTTTTGGCAGAACGCGCACGTGGATTTCTACCAAACGACGTGCTAAGCATGCCGATGCTGCTCTTTTTAGCACCCGCGCACGCATTTGTGCGAAAACGCGTTTTAAGCATGCACATGCATCTTTTGGTCGACGCGGATGAAGTTTTCTGCAAAACCACAAGATGTGCATGCAAATGGTGCTTTTTGCAGAACGCGCACGTGGATTTCTACCAGACGACGTGCTAAGCATGCCGATGCTGCTCTTTTTAGCACCCGCGCACGCATTTGTGCGAAAACGCGTTTTAAGCATGCACATGCATCTTTTGGTAGACGCGGATGAAGTTTTCTGCAAAACCACAAGATGTGCATGCAAATGGTGCTTTTTGCAGAACGCGCACGTGGATTTCTACCAAACTACGTGCTAAGCATACCGATGCTGCTCTTTTTAGCACCCGCGCACGGATTTGTGCGAAAACGCGTTTTAAGCATGCACATGCATCTTTTGGTAGACGCGGATGAAGTTTTCTGCAAAACCACAAGATGTGCATGCAAATGGTGCTTTTGGCAGAACGCGCACGTGGATTTCTACCAAACGACGTGCTAAGCATGCCGATGCTGCTCTTTTTAGCACCCGCGCACGCATTTGTGCGAAAACGCGTTTTAAGCATGCACATGCATCTTTTGGTAGACGCGGATGAAGTTTTCTGCAAAACCACAAGATGTGCATGCAAATGGTGCTTTTTGCAGAACGCGCACGTGGATTTCTACCAAACGACGTGCTAAGCATGCCGATGCTGCTCTTTTTAGCACCCGCGCGCGGATTTGTGCGAAAACGCGTTTTAAGCATGCACATGCATCTTTTGGTAGACGCGGATGAAGTTTTCTGCAAAACCACAAGATGTGCATGCAAATGGTCCTTTTGGCAGAACGCGCACGTGGATTTCTACCAAACGACGTGCTAAGCATGCCGATGCTGCTCTTTTTAGCACCCGCGCACGCATTTGTGCGAAAACGCGTTTTAAGCATGCACATGCATCTTTTGGTAGACGCGGATGAAGTTTTCTGCAAAACCACAAGATGTGCATGCAAATGGTGCTTTTTGCAGAACGCGCACGTGGATTTCTACCAAACGACGTGCTAAGCATGCCGATGCTGCTCTTTTTAGCACCCGCGCACGGATTTGTGTGAAAACGCGTTTTAAGCATGCACATGCATCTTTTGGTAGACGCGGATGAAGTTTTCTGCAAAACCACAAGATGTGCATGCAAATGGTGCTTTTGGCAGAACGCGCACGTGGATTTCTACCAAACGACGTGCTAAGCATGCCGATGCTGCTCTTTTTAGCACCCGCGCACGCATTTGTGCGAAAACGCGTTTTAATCATGCACATGCATCTTTTGGTAGACGCGGATGAAGTTTTCTGCAAAACCACAAGATGAGCATGCAAATGGTGCTTTTTGCAGAACGCGCACGTGGATTTCTACCAAACGACGTGCTAAGCATGCCGATGCTGCTCTTTTTAACACCCGCGCACGCATTTGTGCGAAAACGCGTTTTAAGCATGCACATGCATCTTTTGGCAGACGCGGATGAAGTTTTCTGCAAAACCACAAGATGTGCATGCAAATGGTGCTTTTTGCAGAACGCGCACGTGGATTTCTACCAAACGACGTGCTAAGCATGCCGATGCTGCTCTTTTTAGCACCCGCGCACGCATTTGTGCGAAAACGCGTTTTAAGCATGCACATGCATCTTTTGGTAGACGCGGATGAAGTTTTCTGCAAAACCACAAGATGTGCATGCAAATGGTGCTTTTTGCAGAACGCGCACGTGGATTTCTACCAGACCACGTGCTAAGCATGCCGATGCTGCTCTTTTTAGCACCCGCGCACGGATTTGTGCGAAAACGCGTTTTAAGCATGCACATGCATCTTTTGGTAGACGCGGATGAAGTTTTCTGCAAAACCACAAGATGTGCATGCAAATGGTGCTTTTGGCAGAAGGCGCACGTGGATTTCTACCAAACGACGTGCTAAGCATGCCGATGATGCTCTTTTTAGCACCCGCGCACGCATTTGTGCGAAAACGCGTTTTAAGCATGCACATGCATCTTTTGGTAGACGCGGATGAAGTTTTCTGCAAAACCACAAGATGTGCATGCAAATGGTGCTTTTTGCAGAACGCGCACGTGGATTTCTACCAGACGACGTGCTAAGCATGCCGATGCTGCTCTTTTTAGCACCCGCGCACGCATTTGTGCGAAAACGCGTTTTAAGCATGCACATGCATCTTTTGGTAGACGCGGATGAAGTTTTCTGCAAAACCACAAGATGTGCATGCAAATGGTGCTTTTTGCAGAACGCGCACGTGGATTTCTACCAGACGACGTGCTAAGCATGCCGATGCTGCTCTTTTTAGCACCCGCGCACGGATTTGTGCGAAAACGCGTTTTAAGCATGCAAATGCATCTTTTGGTAGACGCGGATGAAGTTTTCTGCAGAACCACAAGATGTGCATGCAAATGGTGCTTTTGGCAGAACGCGCACGTGGATTTCTACCAAACGACGTGCTAAGCATGCCGATGCTGCTCTTTTTAGCACCCGCGCACGCATTTGTGCGAAAACGCGTTTTAAGCATGCACATGCATCTTTTGGTAGACGCGGATGAAGTTTTCTGCAAAACCACAAGATGTGCATGCAAATGGTGCTTTTTGCAGAACGCGCACGTGGATTTCTACCAAACGACGTGCTAAGCATGCCGATGCTGCTCTTTTTAGCACCCGCGCACGGATTTGTGCGAAAACGCGTTTTAAGCATGCACATGCATCTTTTGGTAGACGCGGATGAAGTTTTCTGCAAAACCACAAGATGTGCATGCAAATGGTGCTTTTGGCAGAACGCGCACGTGGATTTCTACCAAACGACGTGCTAAGCATGCCGATGCTGCTCTTTTTAGCACCCGCGCACGCATTTGTGCGAAAACGCGTTTTAAGCATGCACATGCATCTTTTGGTTGACGCGGATGAAGTTTTCTGCAAAACCACAAGATGTGCATGCAAATGGTGCTTTTTGCAGAACGCGCACGTGGATTTCTACCAGACGACGTGCTAAGCATGCCGATGCTGCTCTTTTTAGCACCCGCGCACGCATTTGTGCGAAAACGCGTTTTAAGCATGCACATGCATCTTTTGGTAGACGCGGATGAAGTTTTCTCCAAAACCACAAGATGTGCATGCAAATGGTGCTTTTTGCAGAACGCGCACGTGGATTTCTACCAAACTACGTGCTAAGCATGCCGATGCTGCTCTTTTTAGCACCCGCGCACGGATTTGTGCGAAAACGCGTTTTAAGCATGCACATGCATCTTTTGGTAGACGCGGATGAAGTTTTCTGCAAAACCACAAGATGTGCATGCAAATGGTGCTTTTGGCAGAACGCGCACGTAGATTTCTACCAAACGACGTGCTAAGCATGCCGATGCTGCTCTTTTTAGCACCCGCGCACGCATTTGTGCGAAAACGCGTTTTAAGCATGCACATGCATCTTTTGGTAGACGCGGATGAAGTTTTCTGCAAAACCACAAGATGTGCATGCAAATGGTGCTTTTTGCAGAACGCGCACGTGGATTTCTACCAAACGACGTGCTAAGCATGCCGATGCTGCTCTTTTACGCACCCGCGCGCGGATTTGTGCGAAAACGCGTTTTAAGCATGCACATGCATCTTTTGGTAGACGCGGATGAAGTTTTCTGCAAAACCACAAGATGTGCATGCAAATGGTCCTTTTGGCAGAACGCGCACGTGGATTTCTACCAAACGACGTGCTAAGCATGCCGATGCTGCTCTTTTTAGCACCCGCGCACGCATTTGTGCGAAAACGCGTTTTAAGCATGCACATGCATCTTTTGGTAGACGCGGATGAAGTTTTCTGCAAAACCACAAGATGTGCATGCAAATGGTGCTTTTTGCAGAACGCGCACGTGGATTTCTACCAAACGACGTGCTAAGCATGCCGATGCTGCTCTATTTAGCACCCGCGCACGGATTTGTGTGAAAACGCGTTTTAAGCATGCACATGCATCTTTTGGTAGACGCGGATGAAGTTTTCTGCAAAACCACAAGATGTGCATGCAAATGGTGCTTTTGGCAGAACGCGCACGTGGATTTCTACCAAACGACGTGCTAAGCATGCCGATGCTGCTCTTTTTAGCACCCGCGCACGCATTTGTGCGAAAACGCGTTTTAAGCATGCACATGCATCTTTTGGTAGACGCGGATGAAGTTTTCTGCAAAACCACAAGATGAGCATGCAAATGGTGCTTTTTGCAGAACGCGCACGTGGATTTCTACCAAACGACGTGCTAAGCATGCCGATGCTGCTCTTTTTAACACCCGCGCACGCATTTGTGCGAAAACGCGTTTTAAGCATGCACATGCATCTTTTGGCAGACGCGGATGAAGTTTTCTGCAAAACCACAAGATGTGCATGCAAATGGTGCTTTTTGCAGAACGCGCACGTGGATTTCTACCAAACGACGTGCTAAGCATGCCGATGCTGCTCTTTTTAGCACCCGCGCACGCATTTGTGCGAAAACGCGTTTTAAGCATGCACATGCATCTTTTGGTAGACGCGGATGAAGTTTTCTGCAAAACCACAAGATGTGCATGCAAATGGTGCTTTTTGCAGAACGCGCACGTGGATTTCTACCAGACCACGTGCTAAGCATGCCGATGCTGCTCTTTTTAGCACCCGCGCACGGATTTGTGCGAAAACGCGTTTTAAGCATGCACATGCATCTTTTGGTAGACGCGGATGAAGTTTTCTGCAAAACCACAAGATGTGCATGCAAATGGTGCTTTTGGCAGAAGGCGCACGTGGATTTCTACCAAACGACGTGCTAAGCATGCCGATGCTGCTCTTTTTAGCACCCGCGCACGCATTTGTGCGAAAACGCGTTTTAAGCATGCACATGCATCTTTTGGTAGACGCGGATGAAGTTTTCTGCAAAACCACAAGATGTGCATGCAAATGGGGCTTTTTGCAGAACGCGCACGTGGATTTCTACCAGACGACGTGCTAAGCATGCCGATGCTGCTCTTTTTAGCACCCGCGCACGCATTTGTGCGAAAACGCGTTTAAAGCATGCACATGCATCTTTTGGTAGACGCGGATGAAGTTTTCTGCAAAACCACAAGATGTGCATGCAAATGGTGCTTTTTGCAGAACGCGCACGTGGATTTCTACCAGACGACGTGCTAAGCATGCCGATGCTGCTCTTTTTAGCACCCGCGCACGGATTTGTGCGAAAACGCGTTTTAAGCATGCAAATGCATCTTTTGGTAGACGCGGATGAAGTTTTCTGCAGAACCACAAGATGTGCATGCAAATGGTGCTTTTGGCAGAACGCGCACGTGGATTTCTACCAAACGACGTGCTAAGCATGCCGATGCTGCTCTTTTTAGCACCCGCGCACGCATTTGTGCGAAAACGCGTTTTAAGCATGCACATGCATCTTTTGGTAGACGCGGATGAAGTTTTCTGCAAAACCACAAGATGTGCATGCAAATGGTGCTTTTGGCAGAACGCGCACGTGGATTTCGACCAAACGACGTGCTAAGCATGCCGATGCTGCTCTTTTTAGCACCCGCGCACGGATTTGTGCGAAAACGCGTTTTAAGCATGCACATGCATCTTTTGGTAGACGCGGATGAAGTTTTCTGCAAAACCACAAGATGTGCATGCAAATGGTGCTTTTGGCAGAACGCGCACGTGGATTTCTACCAAACGACGTGCTAAGCATGCCGATGCTGCTCTTTTTAGCACCCGCGCACGGATTTGTGCGAGAACGCGTTTTAAGCATGCACATGCATCTTTTGGTAGACGCGGATGAAGTTTTCTGCAAAACCAGAAGATGTGCATGCAAATGGTCCTTTTGGCAGAACGCGCACGTGGATTTCTACCAAACGACGTGCCAAGCATGCCGATGCTGCTCTTTTTAGCACCCGCGCACGGATTTGTGCGAAAACGCGTTTTAAGCATGCACATGCATCTTTTGGTAGACGCGGATGAAGTTTTCTGCAAAACCACAAGATGTGCATGCAAATGGTGCTTTTGGCAGAACGCGCACGTGGATTTCTACCAAACGACGTGCTAAGCATGCCGATGCTGCTCTTTTTAGCACCCGCGCACGGATTTGTGCGAAAACGCGTTTTAAGCATGCACATGCATCTTTTGGTAGACGCTGATGAAGTTTTCTGCAAAACCACAAGATGTGCATGCAAATGGTGCTTTTGGCAGAACGCGCACGTGGATTTCTACCAAACGACGTGCTAAGCATGCCGATGCTGCTCTTTTTAGCACCCGCGCACGGATTTGTGCGAACGCGCGTTTTAAGCATGCACATGCATCTTTTGGTAGACGCGGATGAAGTTTTCTGCAAAACCACAACATGTGCATGCAAATGGTGCTTTTTGCAGAACGCGCACGTGGATTTCTACCAAACGACGTGCTAAGCATGCCGATGCTGCTCTTTTTAGCACCCGCGCACGGATTTGTGCGAGAACGCGTTTTAAGCATGCACATGCATCTTTTGGTAGACGCGGATGAAGTTTTTGTGCAAAACCAGAAGATGTGCATGCAAATGGTCCTTTTGGCAGAACGCGCACGTGGATTTCTACCAAACGACGTGCTAAGCATGCCGATGCTGCTCTTTTTAGCACCCGCGCACGGATTTGTGCGAAAACGCGTTTTAAGCATGCACATGCATCTTTTGGTAGACGCGGATGAAGTTTTCTGCAAAACCACAAGATGTGCATGCAAATGGTGCTTTTGGCAGAACGCGCACGTGGATTTCTACCAAACGACGTGCTAAGCATGCCGATGCTGCTCCTTTTAGCACCCGCGCACGCATTTGTGCGAAAACGCGTTTTAAGCATGCACATGCATCTTTTGGTAGACGCGGATGAAGTTTTCTGCAAAACCACAAGATGTGCATGCAAATGGTGCTTTTGGCAGAACGCGCACGTGGATTTCTACCAAACGACGTGCTAAGCATGCCGATACTGCTCTTTTTAGCACCCGCGCACGCATTTGTGCAAAAACGCGTTTTAAGCATGCACATGCATCTTTTGGTAGACGCGGATGAAGTTTTCTGCAAAACCAGAAGATGTGCATGCAAATGGTCCTTTTGGCAGAACGCGCACGTGGATTTCTACCAAACGACGTGCTAAGCATGCCGATGCTGCTCTTTTTAGCACCCGCGCACACATTTGTGCGAAAACGCGTTTTAAGCATGCACACGCATCTTTTGGTAGACGCGGAAGAAGTTTTCTGCAAAACCACAAGATGTGCATGCAAATGGTGCTTTTTGCAGATCGCGCACGTGGATTTCTACCAAACGACGTGCTAAGCATGCCGATGCTGCTCTTTTTAGCACCCGCGCATGGATTTGTGTGAAAACGCGTTTTAAGCATGCACATGCATCTTTTGGCAGACGCGGATGAAGTTTTCTGCAAAACCACAAGATGTGCATGCAAATGGTGCTTTTTGCAGAACGCGCACGTGGATTTCTACCAAACGACGTGCTAAGCATGCCGATGCTGCTCTTTTTAGCACCCGCGCACGCATTTGTGCGAAAACGCGTTTTAAGCATGCACATGCATCTTTTGGTAGACGCGGATGAAGTTTTCTGCAAAACCACAAGATGTGCATGCAAATGGTGCTTTTTGCAGAACGCGCACGTGGATTTCTACCAGACGACGTGCTAAGCATGCCGATGCTGCTCTTTTTAGCACCCGCGCACGGATTTGTGCGAAAACGCGTTTTAAGCATGCACATGCATCTTTTGGTAGACGCGGATGAAGTTTTCTGCAAAACCACAAGATGTGCATGCAAATGGTGCTTTTGGCAGAACGCGCACGTGGATTTCTACCAAACGACGTGCTAAGCATGCCGATGCTGCTCTTTTTAGCACCCGCGCACGCATTTGTGCGAAAACGCGTTTTAAGCACGCACATGCATCTTTTGGTAGACGCGGATGAAGTTTTCTGCAAAACCACAAGATGTGCATGCAAATGGTGCTTTTTGCAGAACGCGCACGTGGATTTCTACCAGACGACGTGCTAAGCATGCCGATGCTGCTCTTTTTAGCACACGCGCACGCATTTGTGCGAAAACGCGTTTTAAGCATGCACATGCATCTTTTGGTAGACGCGGATGAAGTTTTCTGCAAAACCACAAGATGTGCATGCAAATGGTGCTTTTTGCAGAACGCGCACGTGGATTTCTACCAAACGACGTGCTAAGCATGCCGATGCTGCTCTTTTTAGCACCCGCGCACGGATTTGTGCGAAAACGCGTTTTAAGCATGCACATGCATCTTTTGGTAGACGCGGATGAAGTTTTCTGCAAAACCACAAGATGTGCATGCAAATGGTGCTTTTGGCAGAACGCGCACGTGGATTTCTACCAAACGACGTGCTAAGCATGCCGATGCTGCTCTTTTTAGCACCCGCGCACGCATTTGTGCGAAAACGCGTTTTAAGCATGCACATGCATCTTTTGGTAGACGCGGATGAAGTTTTTTGCAAAACCAAAAGATGTGCATGCAAATGGTGCTTTTGGCAGAACGCGCACGTGGATTTCGACCAAACGACGTGCTAAGCATGCCGATGCTGCTCTTTTTAGCACCCGCGCACGGATTTGTGCGAAAACGCGTTTTAAGCATGCACATGCATCTTTTGGTAGACGCGGATGAAGTTTTCTGGAAAACCACAAGATGCGCATGCAAATGGTGCTTTTGGCAGAACGCGCACGTGGATTTCTACCAAACGACGTGCTAAGCATGCCGATGCTGCTCTTTTTAGCACCCGCGCACGCATTTGTGCGAAAACGCGTTTTAAGCATGCACATGCATCTTTTGGTAGACGCGGATAAAGTTTTCTGCAAAACCACAAGATGTGCATGCAAATGGTGCTTTTTGCAGAACGCGCACGTGGATTTCTACCAAACGACGTGCTAAGCATGCCGATGCTGTTCTTTTTAGCACCCGCGCACGGATTTGTGCGAAAACGCGTTTTAAGCATGCACATGCATCTTTTGGTAGACGCGGATGAAGTTTTCTGCAAAACCACAAGATGTGCCTGCAAATGGTGCTTTTGGCAGAACGCGCACGTGGATTTCTACCAAACGACGTGCTAAGCATGCCGATGCTGCTCTTTTTAGCACCCGCGCACGCATTTGTGCGAAAACGCGTTTTAAGCATGCACATGCATCTTTTGGTAGACGCGGATGAAGTTTTCTGCAAAACCACAAGATGTGCATGCAAATGGTGCTTTTTGCAGAACGCGCACGTGGATTTCTACCAAACGACGTGCTAAGCATGCCGATGCTGCTCTTTTTAGCACCCGCGCACGCATTTGTGCGAAAACGCGTTTTAAGCATGCACATGCATCTTTTGGTAGACGCGGATGAAGTTTTCTGCAAAACCACAAGATGTGCATGCAAATGGTGCTTTTTGCAGAACGCGCACGTGGATTTCGACCAAACGACGTGCTAAGCATGCCGATGCTGCTCTTTTTAGCACCCGCGCACGCATTTGTGCGAAAACGCGTTTTAAGCATGCACATGCATCTTTTGGTAGACGCGGATGAAGTTTTCTGCAAAACCACAAGATGTGCATGCAAATGGTGCTTTTAGCAGAACGCGCACGTGGATTTCTACCAGACGACGTGCTAAGCATGCCGATGCTGCTCTTTTTAGCACCCGCGCACGGATTTGTGCGAAAACGCGTTTTAAGCATGCACATGCATCTTTTGGTAGACGCGGATGAAGTTTTCTGCAAAACCACAAGATGTGCATGCAAATGGTGCTTTTGGCAGAACGCGCACGTGGATTTCTACCAAACGACGTGCTAAGCATGCCGATGCTGCTCTTTTTAGCACCCGCGCACGCATTTGTGCGAAAACGCGTTTTAAGCATGCACATGCATCTTTTGGTAGACGCGGATGAAGTTTTCTGCAAAACCACAAGATGAGCATGCAAATGGTGCTTTTTGCAGAACGCGCACGTGGATTTCTACCAAACGACGTGCTAAGCATGCCGATGCTGCTCTTTTTAACACCCGCGCACGCATTTGTGCGAAAACGCGTTTTAAGCATGCACATGCATCTTTTGGCAGACGCGGATGAAGTTTTCTGCAAAACCACAAGATGTGCATGCAAATGGTGCTTTTTGCAGAACGCGCACGTGGATTTCTACCAAACGACGTGCTAAGCATGCCGATGCTGCTCTTTTTAGCACCCGCGCACGCATTTGTGCGAAAACGCGTTTTAAGCATGCACATGCATCTTTTGGTAGACGCGGATGAAGTTTTCTGCAAAACCACAAGATGTGCATGCAAATGGTGCTTTTTGCAGAACGCGCACGTGGATTTCTACCAAACGACGTGCTGAGCATGCCGATGCTGTTCTTTTTAGCACCCTCGCACGGATTTGTGCGAAAACGCGTTTTAAGCATGCACATGCATCTTTTGGTAGACGCGGATGAAGTTTTCTGCAAAACCACAAGATGTGCCTGCAAATGGTGCTTTTGGCAGAACGCGCACGTGGATTTCTACCAAACGACGTGCTAAGCATGCCGATGCTGCTCTTTTTAGCACCCGCGCACGCATTTGTGCGAAAACGCGTTTTAAGCATGCACATGCATCTTTTGGTAGACGCGGATGAAGTTTTCTGCAAAAACCACAAGATGTGCATGCAAATGGTGCTTTTTGCAGAACGCGCACGTGGATTTCTACCAAACGACGTGCTAAGCATGCCGATGCTGCTCTTTTTAGCACCCGCGCACGCATTTGTGCGAAAACGCGTTTTAAGCATGCACATGCATCTTTTGGTAGACGCGGATGAAGTTTTCTGCAAAACCACAAGATGTGCATGCAAATGGTGCTTTTTGCAGAACGCGCACGTGGATTTCGACCAAACGACGTGCTAAGCATGCCGATGCTGCTCTTTTTAGCACCCGCGCACGGATTTGTGCGAAAACGCGTTTTAAGCATGCACATGCATCTTTTGGTAGACGCGGATGAAGTTTTCTGCAAAACCACAAGATGTGCATGCAAATGGTGCTTTTGGCAGAACGCGCACGTGGATTTCTACCAAACGACGTGCTAAGCATGCCGATGCTGCTCTTTTTAGCACCCGCGCACGCATTTGTGCGAAAACGCGTTTTAAGCATGCACATGCATCTTTTGGTAGACGCGGATGAAGTTTTCTGCAAAACCACAAGATGTGCATGCAAATGGTGCTTTTTGCAGAACGCGCACGTGGATTTCTACCAAACGACGTGCTAAGCATGCCGATGCTGTTCTTTTTAGCACCCGCGCACGGATTTGTGCGAAAACGCGTTTTAAGCATGCACATGCATCTTTTGGTAGACGCGGATGAAGTTTTCTGCAAAACCACAAGATGTGCCTGCAAATGGTGCTTTTGGCAGAACGCGCACGTGGATTTCTACCAAACGACGTGCTAAGCATGCCGATGCTGCTCTTTTTAACACCCGCGCACGCATTTGTGCGAAAACGCGTTTTAAGCATGCACATGCATCTTTTGGCAGACGCGGATGAAGTTTTCTGCAAAACCACAAGATGTGCATGCAAATGGTGCTTTTTGCAGAACGCGCACGTGGATTTCTACCAAACGACGTGCTAAGCATGCCGATGCTGCTCTTTTTAGCACCCCGCGCACGCATTTGTGCGAAAACGCGTTTTAAGCATGCACATGCATCTTTTGGTAGACGCGGATGAAGTTTCCTGCAAAACCACAAGATGTGCATGCAAATGGTGCTTTTTGCAGAACGCGCACGTGGATTTCTACCAAACGACGTGCTGAGCATGCCGATGCTGTTCTTTTTAGCACCCGCGCACGGATTTGTGCGAAAACGCGTTTTAAGCATGCACATGCATCTTTTGGTAGACGCGGATGAAGTTTTCTGCAAAACCACAAGATGTGCCTGCAAATGGTGCTTTTGGCAGAACGCGCACGTGGATTTCTACCAAACGACGTGCTAAGCATGCCGATGCTGCTCTTTTTAGCACCCGCGCACGCATTTGTGCGAAAACGCGTTTTAAGCATGCACATGCATCTTTTGGTAGACGCGGATGAAGTTTTCTGCAAAACCACAAGATGTGCATGCAAATGGTGCTTTTTGCAGAACGCGCACGTGGATTTCTACCAAACGACGTGCTAAGCATGCCGATGCTGCTCTTTTTAGCACCCGCGCACGCATTTGTGCGAAAACGCGTTTTAAGCATGCACATGCATCTTTTGGTAGACGCGGATGAAGTTTTCTGCAAAACCACAAGATGTGCATGCAAATGGTGCTTTTTGCAGAACGCGCACGTGGATTTCGACCAAACGACGTGCTAAGCATGCCGATGCTGCTCTTTTTAGCACCCGCGCACGCATTTGTGCGAAAACGCGTTTTAAGCATGCACATGCATCTTTTGGTAGACGCGGATGAAGTTTTCTGCAAAACCACAAGATGTGCATGCAAATGGTGCTTTTTGCAGAACGCGCACGTGGATTTCTACCAAACGACGTGCTAAGCATGCCGATGCTGCTCTTTTTAGCACCCGCGCACGCATTTGTGCGAAAACGCGTTTTAAGCATGCACATGCATCTTTTGGTAGACGCGGATGAAGTTTTCTGCAAAACCACAAGATGTGCATGCAAATGGTGCTTTTTGCAGAACGCGCACGTGGATTTCTACCAGACGACGTGCTAAGCATGCCGATGCTGCTCTTTTTAGCACCCGCGCACGGATTTGTGCGAAAACGCGTTTTAAGCATGCACATGCATCTTTTGGTAGACGCGGATGAAGTTTTCTGCAAAACCACAAGATGTGCATGCAAATGGTGCTTTTGGCAGAACGCGCACGTGGATTTCTACCAAACGACGTGCTAAGCATGCCGATGCTGCTCTTTTTAGCACCCGCGCACGCATTTGTGCGAAAACGCGTTTTAAGCACGCACATGCATCTTTTGGTAGACGCGGATGAAGTTTTCTGCAAAACCACAAGATGTGCATGCAAATGGTGCTTTTTGCAGAACGCGCACGTGGATTTCTACCAAACGACGTGCTAAGCATGCCGATGCTGCTCTTTTTAGCACCCGCGCACGGATTTGTGCGAAAACGCGTTTTAAGCATGCACATGCATCTTTTGGTAGACGCGGATGAAGTTTTCTGCAAAACCACAAGATGTGCATGCAAATGGTGCTTTTGGCAGAACGCGCACGTGGATTTCTACCAAACGACGTGCTAAGCATGCCGATGCTGCTCTTTTTAGCACCCGCGCACGCATTTGTGCGAAAACGCGTTTTAAGCATGCACATGCATCTTTTGGTAGACGCGGATGAAGTTTTTTGCAAAACCAAAAGATGTGCATGCAAATGGTGCTTTTGGCAGAACGCGCACGTGGATTTCGACCAAACGACGTGCTAAGCATGCCGATGCTGCTCTTTTTAGCACCCGCGCACGGATTTGTGCGAAAACGCGTTTTAAGCATGCACATGCATCTTTTGGTAGACGCGGATGAAGTTTTCTGCAAAACCACAAGATGTGCATGCAAATGGTGCTTTTGGCAGAACGCGCACGTGGATTTCTACCAAACGACGTGCTAAGCATGCCGATGCTGCTCTTTTTAGCACCCACGCACGGATTTGTGCGAGAACGCGTTTTAAGCATGCACATGCATCTTTTGGTAGACGCGGATGAAGTTTTCTGCAAAACCAGAAGATGTGCATGCAAATGGTCCTTTTGGCAGAACGCGCACGTGGATTTCTACCAAACGACGTGCTAAGCATGCCGATGCTGCTCTTTTTAGCACCCGCGCACGGATTTGTGCGAAAACGCGTTTTAAGCATGCACATGCATCTTTTGGTAGACGCGGATGAAGTTTTCTGCAAAACCACAAGATGTGCATGCAAATGGTGCTTTTGGCAGAACGCGCACGTGGATTTCTACCAAACGACGTGCTAAGCATTCCGATGCTGCTCTTTTTAGCACCCGCGCACGCATTTGTGCGAAAACGCGTTTTAAGCATGCACATGCATCTTTTGGTAGACGCGGATGAAGTTTTCTGCAAAACCACAAGATGTGCATGCAAATGGTGCTTTTTGCAGAACGCGCACGTGGATTTCTACCAAACGACGTGCTAAGCATGCCGATGCTGTTCTTTTTAGCACCCGCGCACGGATTTGTGCGAAAACGCGTTTTAAGCATGCACATGCATCTTTTGGTAGACGCGGATGAAGTTTTCTGCAAAACCACAAGATGTGCCTCCAAATGGTGCTTTTGGCAGAACGCGCACGTGGATTTCTACCAAACGACGTGCTAAGCATGCCGATGCTGCTCTTTTTAGCACCCGCGCACGCATTTGTGCGAAAACGCGTTTTAAGCATGCACATGCATCTTTTGGTAGACGCGGATGAAGTTTTCTGCAAAACCACAAGATGTGCATGCAAATGGTGCTTTTTGCAGAACGCGCACGTGGATTTCTACCAAACGACGTGCTAAGCATGCCGATGCTGCTCTTTTTAGCACCCGCGCACGGATTTGTGCGAAAACGCGTTTTTAAGCATGCACATGCATCTTTTTGTAGACGCGGATGAAGTTTTCTGCAAAACCACAAGATGTGCATGCAAATGGTGCTTTTTGCAGAACGCGCACGTGGATTTTCTACCAAACGACGTGCTAAGCATGCCGATGCTGCTCTTTTTAGCACCCGCGCACGCATTTGTGCGAAAACGCGTTTTAAGCATGCACATGCATCTTTTGGTAGACGCGGATGAAGTTTTCTGCAAAACCACAAGATGTGCATGCAAATGGTGCTTTTTGCAGAACGCGCACGTGGATTTCTACCAAACGACGTGCTAAGCATGCCGATGCTGCTCTTTTTAGCACCCGCGCACGGATTTGTGCGAAAACGCGTTTTAAGCATGCACATGCATCTTTTGGTAGACGCGGATGAAGTTTTCTGCAAAACCACAAGATGTGCATGTAAATGGTGCTTTTGGCAGAACGCGCACGTGGATTTCTACCAAACGACGTGCTAAGCATGCCGATGCTGCTCTTTTTAGCACCCGCGCACGCATTTGTGCGAAAACGCGTTTTAAGCATGCACATGCATCTTTTGGTAGACGCGGATGAAGTTTTCTGCAAAACCACAAGATGTGCATGCAAATGGTGCTTTTTGCAGAACGCGCACGTGGATTTCTACCAAACGACGTGCTAAGCATGCCGATGCTGTTCTTTTTAGCACCCGCGCACGGATTTGTGCGAAAACGCGTTTTAAGCATGCACATGCATCTTTTGGTAGACGCGGATGAAGTTTTCTGCAAAACCACAAGATGTGCCTGCAA